>NW_027248969.1:0-300000 GCF_019359855.2 Lolium perenne | reverse complement strand
GAGGGAGGAGCATGGCTGGAGCCGGCAGTAGATGCCGGCTGCTTGTTCTTCTGGCCCTGGGCCCTGCGTGTGTCCACAAACTCAGTGCCCCTCGGCGCGCAGGGCGGCACGCGCTCGTGGATCTGTGAGTTGGATATGGCTAAGAAGCAATTCGCAAGAAAGCGATAATGGCAAAGTATAAGAAGCCGGAAAAGAAAATACCTCGAGCACAACCAGCTCCTCCAGTTTCCCGGTGGGCTCCGGCGGGTCCCGGCCAAGGCGCGCAGCCGGAGTCTTCCCCATCTTCAGATCCTTCCAAAAGATGTAGGGATCCGGGTCGAAGGAGTCAAAGGCACGCTTCGGAGAGGTCCTCGCGGCTCTGCCTGGATAGAGGGAAGCGGTCCACGGCCTGAAACAAGGTAAAAAGATGGTTAGCAAAAGCAGAAACTTACCGGCAAAGACAACCCCAAATTGCAATCTCTTACTTCTTGGGTCGGACGGTTAGAGAAACGGGGAAGGAGGCCCCATTCCCACGCGAAAGGCATAGCAGTTTGACAAATCTGCTTGGCCTTGAGAACAACGTCTTTCTTGCTGAGAGCGCGGCCTGTGATCTTGGTAGGATCGCCTGGGCCATACATCTCGCTCATCCTATGTGCGTGAGCGCTTCGAGGAAGCACCCGGCGCGATATGAAAGTCCGGATGATATCGTCGAGAACAGATGTTGGTCTCCTTCTTCGGAGAGGCCAAGAAACGCACTACCCGGTTGGTTTGGCGTGTTCCGTCCTTGGGTTGTAGCTCAGTTGGTTTCTACTGGGGGCCCCGCTTGATATGGAGGAAGATTGATGCGATCAGCGCGGCCGGTGTTCTTCACGTAAAAGAAAGTTCCTTGCCAGGTGCGGCAAGACTCGAGGCCGGAAAGCTTAAGAAAAGTGCTCCTTGGCGGGAGCCGACGATGCGGGAGCCGCACTGCACGGCGGCTTGGGCTTGGGGATCTCCTTGCCACGAACGGAGTTGATCCGTTGTGTTGAAGAAACGGGCAAACGTCTCACGAGTGGGACGAATGCCGATGTAAGCCTCCATGAAGGTGGCATAACAAGAAAGATAGAAAAGGGCGTTGCCGAGGAAGGTGGTGAGGTTGGAGATCGTAGAAATCCAGGAAATCCCGGAAAAAAGTAGAGGCAGGAAGGCCGAAGCCGCGCTCAAAGTGAGCGAGAAAAACAACATGCTCGTCGTCTTCCGGATCCGGTTCGATCTCGTTATCCGGAATCCGGCGAGGCAACTCCTTCCGGAATCCTCCCGAGAGGTACAGCCAATCGATCTCAAACTCAAGTAACGTAGGAGCCCATCCAGGCTCCGCGGGTGGTTGGGGAAGGCTCCTCGCCGGAAGATTGGCTGGAGCTGCTAGAGGCTTGACCAGAACCAGCGGCCTCTTTGGCTACCGGAAGCTTGGCTAAAGCTACCGGATTCTAGGTGGCCGCCGGACTCTTGGGGGTCACCGGATTCCTCGCTGGTTGCCGGAATCGGTTTCCATTGGATCTGAGGCCGTAGATTCACCGGGAGAAGGTCTACGGCGCTTGAGAGAAAGAGAAGAAGAGGATGCAGAGGACGATCCCTCGTCAGACATCGCAAGGATGGGCGGGGAAACAGGAATCCCAAACTTCAACCCCGTGTGAAGATCTACGAGTAAGACGAAAACCATAGACAAGGTGCACATAAGACCACCAAAGGCTCAAGATCTGGAAAGCAAGCGAACGGCGAGTAAAGCAAAATTGATACCAACCTTGAGCGGCGCGGACGCTTTGAGGGGAGTGTTTGCTGGCGGTGGAGCGGCTGCGGTCGCCGGCGAGCTCCGTCGATGGCGAAGCGGAAAAGCTCGCGAAGAAGCACAAATGCGGCGGACGCGAGGAAGGTGCTGCCAAAGAACTCCGCACGGCGAAGTTCGGCGGAGGGGCGCGTAAGTTCGCCGGGCGCCGGAGCTTGAACGGGCGACGGCGGACGGAGAGAGCGGAGGCGCGAGGCGTGGAGCTCTGTGCGCGAAGGAGGAGAATGCGAAGAAGATGAAGGGGAACGGGCAGTTGTGCTTATATAAGAGAGAGAAGTGGGCAGCGAACCGCCGGGTCGCGCGGTTCGCCCTCGCGGCCGCGACGGATTCGCACCTTGGGCCGCCACGTGGCGGGTACACGCGCGAAAACGGAGGCCACACGGAGGCGCACGCGGGATCCCGAAGAGGTAGTGGGATCCGCTGCGTGCATTAAATGCGTGCGCGGGAGTCGAACGATGTGACAGCCGGGCACAGGCGCGTCGATTACAGTGCGCATGTCATCGGTAAGCGGGCCCGATATATTCTCGACTTCGCCGAGGAAGGGAGCGGAGACACGTGGTGCCGGAAAAAGAGATGCCGGGCAGAGCCTTGCAAAGAGAAGAAAAGGAACAAGGGTAAAGGTGCCGGAACTAAGCTCAAGAGATGAGTGACTAAACCGGTATCTTAGAAAGATGAAAACCTGGCATGGTCTCGCCAGGATAAAATCCTCCAGGCTATACCAGCTTCGGGGACTAATGTTGGGGGGATAACCCCCGGTATGCCAAAGGCATGCCAAACCGGATGGTTTGAGCCATCGAGATACCGGTTTAATGTTCTTGCCGGAAGCCTAGAAGGAATCCGGGAGAGCAAGGCTAAGCCGGTATCCCCAAAAGTATACGGGACCCGGTATAAAAGATACCGGAAAGGAGAGCCTGTCGGCAGGACTGGTCAAAGATTCTCTTCAGAGCAAGAAGACAAGGATGAGCTACGCCAAGTAACTTTATTCAGAGCCCTGGCGCCAAAGAGAGAGGTGACGGAGAAAGAAGCCGGGGGACGTCAGCTTCTATGATAAAAGAAGGCCCCGGTGTCATCTATGATTAAAGTAGCTTTGTACAGTAGCCAGTTAAAGTAGCTTTGTACAGTAACTCTGTAAAGTAGTTTGTCCAGTCAAAGATGCCATTAGGGTTTCTTGCAGTGTAAGCCACCCTCTCCCCTATATAAGGAGAGGGGGCAGCCCATCTTCACGGGCAAGTATGTACGCGTGTATGTAGGAAGGCAGAGCCTGTAACTTGTGTGAATCTATGAACATGGTGATCTAGAGGGAGTTCTTCCTTGTGTCTTTCTTCTTCAACTTCTGGCCTTGGCCAAGTTCTTGAGGAAACCATCCGGAATCTCTTCCCACCTGATCGCAAACCCTCCCCCGAATCCTCTTGCGTCCATTCGGCCCCAATCTAAGCCATCCTATGGCATCTGCTCGTTCACCACGACGACACATACTTGCTTGTATTGCTTAGCATAAGTTGTTGGTGCACATAGGTGAACCTTTGCTTAGAATAAGTTGTTGGTGCACTTAGGTGAACCATAGTATATAGGCTTTGGGCTTGACAAAGTAAACGCTAGTTTTATTCCGCATTTGTTAAGCCCATCTCGTAAAAGTTTTAAACCGCCTATTCACCCCCCCTCTAGGCGACATCCGTGTCCTTTCAACACCGTCAATCGAGTCAGGCGACGAGGAGACTTCATCGCCACGCTTCATCAGCACCAGGGCAAGCGAAAAACTCGCCAAGATCTTCAGCGACATGTCCTTCGAGTCATCTGCGGACTCCAATATAAGCGATGACTCGAGCAGCATCGACAGCTTCAACTTCATCGACAGATCCACTACCGTTGGAAAGGTCTTCACCAATCTCTATGATGGTGTCACCAAACCCAGCAAGGTTCAGAATCCAAAATATCATCAGATTTATGCCATCGGATAACCGAGTCGCGATCAGGAGGAGACGTCAGAGGCTTTCGACGATTTGGGAAATCCATACGTCGATCCCTCTGGACCTTAGGCGAGGTCTAGGCACTAAATATGTCGGGCCTACACCGCGTTTAAGGCTTCAACTTCCACAAGAAGCATGGGATAGAGCCGCAAGAGCTATGGATGGTACAGAACCAATGGCTACAACCGCTACGATGGAAGAATTGCAAGCATACCAATACAGACTCGCCCGAGCTGGACGAGAATTGGAAAAACAGACAGCTGCTCTGAATAGAAGAAGGGAGGCAGCTTCCGCATCAAGCAGGTGAACTAGCCACACCTATAACACCTAGGTACTTTCCTAGTAGCTCCCAATGCGGATATGAGGGTGGAGAGGAATCCGGAAACCATCAGCGTTCCGAGACTCCTATTGAGAACTCTACAGGTTGGCGTTGGGGATCATTCATGGGAACCTATAGCGATCCAGTCAGGTGTAATCCTGAGATGGATGAGGACGCCACAACCCAGTTTCAAAACCATCAGTATAGTAGGGGAGACTATGAGAAATATCCGATACTAATCGAGTCGGATACTGATGGTGGGAATGCCTACGGTGGAGTCACAGGGGAGTACACCCCAGGGGTGGATTATGCTGCATTGAATAACCAGTTCATGAACACAGATTTCTCCCTGGGATCATCCTCTGATTCTGATTACTAGCCGACTGGAAGACCCTATGTTCCAGATTCTGTCAGGAGGACTACACGTTCGACCAGATGGAAGCGTGGGATGTACCGGGAGTAAAACCACGACTAGAGACCACCACTGGAGGCGAGACTACAATACAGTTGTACGACATGTATTGTAGTATGTAATAATTGTATAATTTGTAAATATACTTCAATAAGTGAGTTTGCATACTCACATCGCTACTGAGTATTGTAATAAACCACTTAAGTATGTATATACATGGTATATGTTTTGTATGATTTGGATTTGCTTCTTGATTTCCATTGCGTGACTAGTTCTGTGCACAAAGATGAGCTCAGAAAACTTGCGCATGGAGTAACTTTTGTGGGTATACTTCATGGGTGTACCATTGATAGTGCCTAGATCCGGCAAGCCCGGGTGGCCCATAGACGGTGATGTGGCATGTGGCCCATCGGGCGGCCCAATTGCTGTTGATCCTGAAGGATGAAGTCTAGCCCAGGATAGGGAAGCCGAATCCCAACCGAATCCCAATCGGGGAAACCGTCGATTCCGACGGAAACCAACTGGTAAGTAGCGCTGACGCGACCGCCACTGAGCAGGACGCAATCGCGAAGATCCGATCTGAGATGCAGGAGCTTCCCAAGGAAGATTCCGCCTTGGATCTGGAAAAATCAAAACCCACCCAATCCGCCCCTGAGCAGGAAATAAAGGTGGAAGACCAACGCAGATCCGCCTGGGTCTCCCAGGTGTTAGAGAAGCAAAGGTGTCACTTCGTACACTTCTTGGCACATACCGCCGGAACCGCCCCTCAAGAAGCCGGAGCTGGTCCCGAGCAGGTCGAGGCACCGGAAAACAACGTTGCTCCGGATCAGCAGGAGGCTGTCGGAGAAAGCGGCACTCCGGTTGAAGAGTCGATCCTGGGCAACCTAAGCCCAATCTCCGGGGATACCCCCTCCATGGATACTGAAGAGTTCGATCGCAAGGTGAAGGAATACGGATACGGTGATCAACCTGAAGTTGAATCCGCCCAGCCTAAACAGGTTCTCACAACCTTGGCGGCGCTGGATCAACGCGAATCAGAAGATGAAAACACCCACTCCGATCCACAGCCATCCCACGCAGGATCTCCGCTTTCGCGGGAACGACCGCGTAAGGAAGTCCTGTCCCCAGAGGAGCTGGTTGATCAAGCAGGCATGGAGGCAATCGCGCACTCGGATATTCTCGACAAACCCATTACTCCTGAAGACGCAGAAGCGCTAGAAGCTAAGAGGATAGAGATGCTGGCCACAGCCCAAAAATTCGCTCAAACCGCAGCCGCAATGATTGACGAGAGGAAGGAAGCCGCGAATTTCGTGGACAACTTTCTCAAGCGCGAGCAGGAGGTGGACGAATCACTGGTGAAAGTCAAGCAACTCCGGAAGCATTGGGAGGACAAGATCACTGAGGCTCAGCAGGAGATCGATAAGATCCGGCGAGAAACTATAGCTCCCCGTAAGATCACCTTCGCAACTCCGACCGAGCAGCAGCTGTACGCCACTCCGAAGGACAATATGAAGAAGGCTGCAGAGATCTTGAAGAAAAAGGACGAGGAGATCGACATCAACTACGTCTGTACGCTCGTGGCTTCAGCAATGAAGCAGCAGAGCAAGGCAGATACTTCGCGCAAGTTGGAATCCAACCCGGAGCATTGCGTCTCTACCGCGCAGAAGGACGCCTATGACAATCGCCATCGTGACGATGAATCGCGAACCGGATCCTCGGAACGAAGAAGGAAAACCAGAGAACACCCAAATCCAATCCCCGTACCATCAAAGACGCCTCCGTCAGATCCGAGAAAGGGAAAGGATGCAATGTACACTGGTAAGGACAAGTACCGCAATCCCTCACCTCCGCCTAATGGGTATCCGCGTCCTCCTCGCCGCCGTTGTCCAGCCGGAAACACCAGGCCCCATGGGCCTGGCGGAATCAATATCCGCGACAACGCGCTGCCCTCGAGAAATAGGAACAGGGAGCGAACGCCGGAACCTCGCCGGAGCCAGATCAATGATCGCGAGCCTGAGCCCAGGAGGAGTCGGAAAAAAGAACGCGACCCAGAGCCTCGCAGAAGCCGGAACGGCCAAGGCAGCCAGCACCAAGGTGAAGGCAGCCATCGAAGCTGGAGCCAGCATCGCGAAGGGCGAGGAGAATCAGAAGGCGGAAGCAAAAGGTCGGATCGGCCCCCTCGCAGGTCTCCGTCACCACCACCTAGCGGTGGAGGCGGAGGTGGAGGCGGAGGCGGTGGCCGGAGATCTCGCTCACGCTCAAAATCCCCCCGCAACGGCTCGCGTGATTGATACGTCCCCGACGTATCCATAATTTCTGTCGTTCCATGCTTGTTTTATGACAATACTTACATGTTTTGCTTGCACTTTATGATGATTTCATGCATTTTCTGGAACTAACCTATTAACGAGATGCCACAGTGCCAGTTCCTGTTTTCTGCCGTTTTTGGTTCCAGAAAGGCTGTTCGGGCAATATTCTCGGAATTGGACGAAATCAACGCCAAACCTCCTATTTTTCCCGGAAGGCTCCAGAACACCGAAGAAGAGTCGGAGAGGGGCCAGGGGGCCACCACACCACATGGCGGCGCGGGCCAGACCCTGGCCGCGCCGGCCTAGGGTGTGGCGCCCCCAGGTGCCCCCCTGCGCCGCCTCTTCGCCTATAAAACCCCTTTCGACCTAAAAACGCAGTACGAATTGACGAAACTCCAGAAAGACTCCAGGGGCGCCGCCGCCATCGCGAAACTCCAATTCGGGGGACAGAACTCTGTTCCGGCACCCTGCCGGAACGGGGAAGTGCCCCCGGAAGCCATCTCCATCAACGCCACCGCCTCCATCATGCTCCGTGAGTAGTTCCCCCATGGACTACGGGTTCTAGCAGTAGCTATGTCGGTATACTCTCCTCCATGTACTTCAATACAATGGTCTCATGAGCTGCCTTACATGATTGAGATTCATCTGATGTAATCGGTATTGTGTTTGTTGGGATCCGATGGATGATACATTATGATTAGTCTATCTATAAAGTTTGTGAAGTTATTGTTGCTGCAATCTTGTTATTCTTAATGCTTGTCACTAGGGCCCGAGTGGCATGATCTTAGATTTAAGCTCTATATTGTTGCTTAGATTGTATCTACAAGTTGTATGCACATGTCACTGTCCGGAACCAATGGCCCCGAAGTGACAGAAATCGGGACAACCGGAGGGGATGGTAGTGATGTGAGGATCACATGTTTTCACGGTGTGTTAATGCTTTGCTCCGGTACTCTATTAAAAGGAGTACCTTAATATCCAGTAGTTTCCCTTGAGGCCCGGCTGCCACCGGCTGGTAGGACAAAAGATGTTGTGCAAGTTTCTCATTGCGAGCACGTACGACTATATACGGAAAACATGCCTACATGATTAATGAATTGATGTTCTTTCTTAATGCTTTATCAATCCTGTCAATTGCCCAACTGTAATTTGTTCACCCAACACTTGTCACTTATTGGAGAGTTACCACTAGTGTAGATCGCTGGGAACCCCGGTCCATCTCTCATCATTATATACTCGTTCTATATGTCATTGGAAGTAGTATCAACTATCTTCTGGTGCCATTGCTCTCATATTGCTATTACTGCTGATGTGTTACTGTTACTACTGCTCTCATATTACTGCTACTTTCACATCACCCATGTTGCTAGTGCTTTTCCAGGTGCAGCTGAATTGACAACTCAGTTGTTAAGGCTTATAAGTATTCTTTACCTCCCCATGTGTCGAATCAATAAATTTGGGTTATACTACCCTCGAAGACTGCTGCGATCCCCTATACTTGTGGGTTATCAAGACTATTTTCTGGCGCCGTTTCCGAGGAGGCATAGCTCTACTCATAAGTTCACCTGGGGAGTACACTCTACCTCTCTCTCTGTTTTTAATTTGTTTTATTTTGTTTTGCTTAGTTTACTTTTGCCTAGTTTATTTGTGCTTAGTTTATTTCAGTCTAGTATTAGTTTGCGTAGTTTACTTTTGTTTAGTTTATTTTTGTCTTGTTTTATTTTCCTCATATACCCAAAAATCCATAAAAGATTGAAAAACCGAAAAATTAAAAACTGTTGTTATGGGAGAACCAACAACCTACTTGGAGCTTATAGAATGTTATAATAGTTATAGAGAATCAAGAACTGGTAAAATAATGAGTGCTATGATAGAAAAATTGAATACAATGGCTAGAATCTTGCTTAGACGCCATGATATAAACTGTTGCTCTAAAGAGGACACTAAACATCTTAAATTTCAATGTGGCTTTAGTGAGGAATTTTTAATTAAGAACTATAATCGGAATTGCTATATTCATTATGGGTTCGAAGAGGTAGAACAATTTGTCTTATTTATGGGAGCCTCTGAGATAGAATCCTTCATGGTTGAGAATTATGAAACTTGTGCTATTTGTAAGGACCTTAAAGATTATGTCTCTACTATCCTTAATTCTTGCATAGAATGCTACAGTAGGAATCCTTATATCCTTGATTATAAAGAGAGACACATTAATGCACAAGAATGCACTCACAATTTGCAGGAACCGGTGGAAAAAGAAATTGATGAACCTGAAAGCTCATTGGATGAAAAGGAGGAGGAAATTGATGAACCTGAAAGCTCATTGGATGAAAAAGAAGAGGAGAGCGACGAACAAAAGGAGGAAGAATGGATTAGCTACCCATGCCAACCTCCTAATGAGAGTAACTCTTTATCTCTTACACTATTTGATTGTCCTCCATGCTTACCGAAAGAGGTTGAATGTTATGTTCCTGTGGATTCTCTTGAAATAGTACCTATGAGTAAAACTTGTGAAAATAATTATGCTACTGTTATATATGATAATCCATGCTACTTTGATAAATCTTATGATAATGCTTTGTTTGTGCCTGATGTCGAAATGCATGGTACTAAAGAATTTTGTTTAGCAAATGTTTATGATAAAGCTCTAGATGATGGTCCTATGTTACTTGAGAATATTAATTGTACTACTAATGAAAATGGGATTGGAGAGTTCTTGACTTATTCTATGAGTCCCATATCTCTTGAGATTGATCAACTACCTTGTTATATTATTAATAAAAGAAAGTTTGAAAGTTTTAATCCCGCTATTCTTGAACTTGATAAAAATTATATGTTTGTGGATCATGAAAAGTATGCTGCATGTGACAGTTATATTGTTGAGTTTATTCATGAAGCTACTGAAAATTATTATGAGAGAGGAAAATATGGTTGTAGAAATTTTCATGGTACTAATACACCTCTCTATATGCTGAAATTTTTGAAGTTATTCTTGTTTTATCTTCTTATGCTTGTCACTTTGTTCTTCATGAATTTATTTGTGTACAAGATTCCTTTGCATAGGAAGCATGTTAGGCTTAAATGTGTTTTGGATTTGCTTTTTGATGCTCTCTTTTACCTCTACTCTTGTTTCTTGCGAGTGCATCATTAAAACTGCTGAGCCCATCTTAATGGCTATAAAGAAAGCAACTTCTTGGGAGATAACCCATGTGTTATTTTGCTACAATACTTTATTTTATATTTGTGTCTTGGAAGTTGTTTACTACTGTAGCAACCTCTCCTTATCTTAGTTTTGTGTTTTGTTGTGCCAAGTGAAGCCTCTAATCGAAGGTTGATACTAGATTTGGATTTCTGCGCAGAAACAGATTTCTATCTGTCACGAATCTGGGCTGTTTTCTCTGTAGGTAACTCAGAAAAATATGCCAATTTACGTGCGTGTTCCACAGATATGTACGCAACTTTCATTAGTTTTGAGTTTTCTGATTTGAGCAACGGAATTATTTTATTAAAATTCGTCTTTACTGGCTGTTCTGTTTTGGCAGATTATGTCTCTGTTTTTTGCATTGTCTCTTGTGGACTTTAAGCGAGGTTTTCTAGACGTAGAGGGCTGTAGCTAATGTTTTATTCAGTTCTTGCAATGTGCCACTACAGGACCAGGGTGGATTCAAATTTTTTGAGTACTAACCCCTCTAATGAAGTTTATGAGAAGTTTGTTGTGAAGGAAGTTTTCAACGGTCAAGAGAGGAGGATGATATATGATCAAGAAGAGTGAAAAGTCTAAGCTTGGGGATGCCCCCGTGGTTCATCCCTGCATATTTCAAGAAGACTCAAGCGTCTAAGCTTGGGGATGCCCAAGGCATCCCCTTCTTCATCAACTTATCAGGTTCCTCCCCTGAAACTATATTTTTATTCGGTCACATCATATGTGCTTTACTTGGAGCGTCTGTATGTTTTATTTTCGTTTGTTTTGTTTGAATAAATTCGGATCCTAGCAATCCTTGTTTGGGAGAGACACACGCTCCGCTTTTTCATATGAACACTTGTTCTTCGTTTTACTTTTAATGTTCAATGATAAAAGTTGGAAGCTACATCACTTATTCTTATTTGGTTGGAAACAGAAAATGCCTCATATGTCTTGGATAATTTGATACTTGGCAATTGTTTTGAGCTCTCAAGTAGATCATAAGTTTTTGCATGTAGTTTAAACCTATTAGTGGAGAACTACCGTAAAGCTTGTTAAAATTGGTTTGCATAATTGATCTCTCTTAAGGTCTAGATATTTTCTGGTAAAGTGTTTGAGCAACAAGGAAGACAGTGTAGAGTATTATAATGCTTGCAATATGTTCTTATGTAAGTTTTGCTGTACCGGTTCATACTTGTGTTTGCTTCAAACAACCTTGCTAGCCTAAACCTTGTATCGAGAGGAAATACTTCTCATGCATCCAAAACCTTGAGCCAAAAACTATGCCATTTGTGTCCACCATACCTACCTACTATGTGGTATTTCCTGCCATTCCAAAGTAAATTGCTTGAGTGCTACCTTTAAACAATTCAAAATGCTTCTCAATTTGTGTTTATGTTTTATAGCTCATGAGGAAGTATGTGGTGTTTAGCTTTCAACCTTGTCATTTACTTTTGACGGACTCTCATATGGACTAGTGGCACATCCGCTTATCCAATAATTTTGCAAAAAGAGCTGGCAATGGGATTCCCAGTCCCAAATTAATTAACTTAAATAGACACTCCTCCATGGTTTGTGATTGATGGACGGCACCCAAAGGATCCGGTTAGCCATGGCTTGTGTAAGCAAAGGTTGGGGGGAGTGTCATCATCATAATAAAACTAAAATAAAAAGGCACTCCTTCATGGTATGAGATTGTTGGCAGGCACCCGAGGATTCGGTTAGCCATGGTTTGTGTAAGAAAGGTTGGAAGGAGTGCCACATAAACAAGCAAATAATTCATGGGAGCCACTCTTGAAAGTCCGGTTGGCGAGGTAGTTGGTGTACCCATTACCATTCGTTGACAACAACAAACACCTCTCAAAATTTTACTTTTATGCTCTCTTTATGTTTTCAAAACCAAAGCTCTAGCACAAATATAGCAATCGATGCTTTCCTCTTTGAAGGACCATTCTTCTACTTTTATGTTGAGTCAGTTTACCCATTTCCTTCCACCTTAGAAGCAAACACTTGTGTTAACTGTGCATTGATTCTTACATACTTGCATATTTGCATTCATCATATTACTTTATGTTGACAATATCCATGAGATATGCATGTTGAAAGTTGAAAGCAACCGCTGAAACTTATATCTTCCTTTGTGTTGCTTCGATGCCTTTACTTTGAATCTATTGCTTTATGAGTTAACTCTTGTGCAATCTTTTGATGCTTGTCTTGAAAGTACTCTTTATGAAAAGTTTTGCTATATGTTATCTACTTGTTAGCAACTATAGATCATTGCCCTGAGTCACTTCATTCATTTCATATGCTTTGTAATAGTATGATCAAGGTTATGTAAGTAGCATGTCACTACAGAAATTATTCTTTTTATCGTTTACCTGCTCGGGACGAGCAGGAACTAAGCTTGGGGATGCTGATACGTCCCCGACGTATCCATAATTTCTGTCGTTCCATGCTTGTTTTATGACAATACTTACATGTTTTGCTTGCACTTTATGATGATTTCATGCATTTTCCGGAACTAACCTATTAACGAGATGCCACAGTGCCAGTTCCTGTTTTCTGCTGTTTTTGGTTCCAGAAAGGCTGTTCGGTCAATATTCTCGGAATTGGACGAAATCAACGCCAAACCTCCTATTTTTCCCGGAAGGCTCCAGAACACCGAAGAAGAGTCGGAGAGGGGCCAGGGGGCCACCACACCACATGACGGCGCGGGCCAGACCCTGGCCGCGCCGGCCTAGGGTGTGGCGCCCCCAGGTGCCCCCCTGCGCCGCCTCTTCGCCTATAAAACCCCTTTCGACCTAAAAACGCAGTACGAATTGACGAAACTCCAGAAAGACTCCAGGGGTGCCGCCGCCATCGCGAAACTCCAATTCGGGGGACAGAACTCTGTTCCGGCACCCTGCCGGAACGGGGAAGTGCCCCCGGAAGCCATCTCCATCAACGCCACCGCCTCCATCATGCTCCGTGAGTAGTTCCCCCATGGACTACGGGTTCTAGCAGTAGCTATGTCGGTATACTCTCCTCCATGTACTTCAATACAATGGTCTCATGAGCTGCCTTACATGATTGAGATTCATCTGATGTAATCGGTGTTGTGTTTGTTGGGATCCGATGGATGATACATTATGATTAGTCTATCTATAAAGTTTGTGAAGTTATTGTTGCTGCAATCTTGTTATTCTTAATGCTTGTCACTAGGGCCCGAGTGGCATGATCTTAGATTTAAGCTCTATATTGTTGCTTAGATTGTATCTACAAGTTGTATGCACATGTCACTGTCCGGAACCAATGGCCCCGAAGTGACAGAAATCGGGACAACCGGAGGGGATGGTAGTGATGTGAGGATCACATGTTTTCACGGTGTGTTAATGCTTTGCTCCGGTACTCTATTAAAAGGAGTACCTTAATATCCAGTAGTTTCCCTTGAGGCCCGGCTGCCACCGGCTGGTAGGACAAAAGATGTTGTGCAAGTTTCTCATTGCGAGCACGTACGACTATATACGGAAAACATGCCTACATGATTAATGAATTGATATTCTTTCTTAATGCTTTATCAATCCTGTCAATTGCCCAACTGTAATTTGTTCACCCAACACTTGTCACTTATTGGAGAGTTACCACTAGTGTAGATCGCTGGGAACCCCGGTCCATCTCTCATCATTATATACTCGTTCTATATGTCATTGGAAGTAGTAT
This sequence comes from Lolium perenne, assembly GCF_019359855.2. Lineage (NCBI taxonomy): Eukaryota > Viridiplantae > Streptophyta > Magnoliopsida > Poales > Poaceae > Lolium > Lolium perenne. The sequence goes on along the minus strand of NW_027248969.1, from coordinate 286,312 downwards.
CAACTATCTTCTGGTGCCATTGCTCTCATATTGCTATTCCGCTGTGTTGTGTTATTACCTCTTGCTCTCATATTACTGCTACTTTCACATCACCCCTGTTGCTAGTGCTTTTCCAGGTGCAGCTGAATTGACAACTCAGTTGTTAAGGCTTATAAGTATTCTTTACCTCCCCTTGTGTCGAATCAATAAATTTGGGTTATACTACCCTCGAAGACTGCTGCGATCCCCTATACTTGTGGGTTATCAGTGATGCGCGGGAACGCCTCAACGAATACAGAACCGACTACATCGGCCCAAAGTGCTTCGGCAGGATGATTCGAGAGGAACCAAAGCCAAGGATGAACCTCAAGCTACCCGGAAACCTGAAGAATTATGATGGCACGGAAAGGCCGGATACCTGGATTGAGGATTACTACAATGCAGTAACCTTTGCCGGAGGAACCCCTAATATCGCCTGCCGCATGCTTCAGCTGTACCTTGTAGGTCCAGCTCGGATCTGGCTCAGCGACCTCGAGAAGAACTCCATCTTTTGCTGGTTTGACCTGAAGACGGCCTTCGAGAAACACTTCAGGAGCACCTACAAAAGGCCTGCCACAACAAGTGACTTGCAAGCATGTATCCAGAAGAAGGGAGAAACTTCAAGACACTTCCTCACACGATGGTTGGCATGCAGGAACGAGTGTGAAAATGTTGACCACACCAAACGCCTTTATAGGTGGACTGCAGAGGAGGGGATTGCTGCGGCACAAGCTCACTTGCTTGGCTAACGCAAACAAACTGACTTTGGATGACATGATCTCCATTGCCAGCGATCATACTGCCGCCGCCGACGACGCAGGCGGAGATCTAGCAGCCACAGCAATTCCCCTGCATCTGCAGAAGAAGAACCGTGATAGCGGTAACAGCAGCGGCAATAAGCGGAAAAACCCCCTGATGACCAGAATAGTGGCGGATCCGAGATGGTCGCCATGGCTTTTCAACGCGGAGGTCAAGGAGGCGTAAGAGGCCGCGGACGCGGAGGCGGAGCTGACAGGGGCCAGTAGCGCAGTGATGAAGTCACCGCTGCCGGATCCCGCGCCCCCCAAACCTACGAAGAGTACAGAGACATGCCCTGCCTGGCCCATCTGGATCCGGCTACGGGGAAGTCCACTCACACTAACCGCAACTGCAAGTGGGTCAATGATCTGAAAAACGACCCGGAAGCAGGATACAAGCGAGCCCGGAAGCACCGCCCACGCGGCAAAGGAGGCAAGGGCAAGAACAAGGACAAAGAGGAGGATAGTTCCGAGGCGATGGACGAGGATGATGCTTCGCCGGATCCCAAAGCAGGATCCGCAGCTAAATCCAACCCTTTCGACAAAAAGAGTGTAGGTGCGTACCACACCTTCCTCGGAACCCCAACAGTCCGCGCCACCAAGTCAGCTTTCCGGATCCTGAACGCCACAGTTCCGGCTGTGCCGCAGTATGTCAGGTGGTCGGAAGTGCCGTGCACATTTGATAGGCAGGATCACCCTACCATTGTGCCAAAAGAGTGCTATGCCTTGGTTGTAAGTCCCCGCATCGACGGCTATGACTTCTCCAAGTGCCTCATGGATGGCGGAGCCAGCTTGAACATCATGTACCTGGAGACTCTGGAGCGGATGAACCTTACCAAGGAACAGCTCAAACACAGTAACACTGAGTTTCATGGCGTGGTTCCGGGTAAAGAGGCGAACTCCCTCGGCAGCATCAGACTTCCCGTGGCCTCACAACTCATGGATGGGCCGAAATATTCAGGTATGGAAAGAGTTTGTGTCAAATACGTCACCAACTTTCGGAGTCCCGAGACTGCACGAATCTCTGCAGTAATTCTGCTCTGCCGGATGCATCCGTTGTCCGTTCTGGACAAATAAGATGTCCAAATTGTTCGGTTTGAAATTCTCTACAACTTTGTAGTTTACAACTTTTCCATTGGACGTCGTTTTGATGGATTTTCAAAGCGATCTTTGAAAAGTGTTCAGCAGGGACAGATTTCGGAAAATTTCAGATTTCACCATAATGAGCTATTTCCTTCCATATTTGCCTATTTCCTGCACAACAAAGTTGAAACCAAGAACTTGTGCACTTTTGCAACTATTAATAGGTTAGTCTCTTAAAACATATAGTAATTGATGCAAAACAAACATGGAACATCAAAAATCTATAATCTCTATAAAGTTGATCCCCATTTTCTTCATTTAATGTTTGCAAGCTTAGCATGCAAAGTGTCCACGTCATCTCATCTTATCTCCTCTATTAGCTGGGCAATCTCTTTGCAGCTGTGTGTTTGTTCGTCGAATCCTTCTTGGAACTTCGAGCGGCCCAGCCAAAAAATCGTAGCTTTCCTCTCTAGGGCAGCCCACCGACCGCTCCTTCTCAACCTGCAACCGAGGCAAGAAGAAAAGAAGAGCATGTCGTTCGGCCGGCAAGAGATCGACGCTGCCGCTGCATCGATTGATGCACGTGCCTCCACCATTAACTGCCCCATCCCCTTCGATCTCCCATGTAGCTCCACTGATCCAGCTTTTAGTAACGTTCGCTGCCTTCACGTCTCCCACGCGGTAAGACGAACGACCGTTCCGATGATTTTAATGCCTTTCGTGGCTCCCCGCTGCGGCTGATCCTATATTTGAGCCCCTCAATCGTGGCTTCTTCAATCCCCTCATTTGCCTCTTCTCCAATAGCCTGGTTCGTGCGGCCATTGTATTCGTCTCTTTGTATTGCCTGATGCCCTGATGCGACGACACTCCATCCCCAGTTCCCCACATCGGTCCGAGCTTCACAAAAGCAGTATGTGGGAACTCATCACATGTCTGATCGTCTGGATCTCATCTGTTCTGAACTGCTGATCCTCTCTATTTGAGTTTATCATGTATTTAATTATATTATCCATATCACGTAGCTCTATTTGTAGTGCTTTGTATCTTTCTTCCTTGCAGCCCGTTTACATCAATTAATCTGTTCACTCCAGTAAACATTTTCCTAAAGGTATGTCTTCAACACCCTTCTCTTACGAGCAAGTCCAGATTTTGGATTATCTGCATGCATACATTGTGTAGTTGGCAACTCATGTTCACGTCTCATGTAAACGTAGTGTGATGCTTCAGTCGTTAGGTACCCGAAGGATGCATTGATGTAGCATTTTAGATGCATAATTTGTGGGATACATGAAAGTAGTCTGACACAAGAAAATGCCTGAACGTTCACTTTGGTTCTTACTGTAGAATTAGCAATAGAGATGTGAAAATCAAGGCCTGCAGTAACTTCCAAACCCTTTGTTCTGGAGCACATGAAATCCTGTATGTTTAGCACACCATTCTGCCTTTCCCTTTCAGCTATTCGACTAGAGGAGTAGATTCCTTATGTCAATTAATTTTTATTCATTCCAGCAAGCCTATTCCAAACGGTATGTCTTAAGCACTCATCTTCCCCAATTGTTTTACTTTAAGCGAAGTTGTTTGCCATCATTTGTTATTTTCCATGATTAAATAACTATTGTCTTCACTCAGAATTATTGCACCCTAGAGCCCTCTTTTCCAATACCACGATCTTTTCAATTTGCAAGTTATATCAGCATGTATAGTGGGGAAAGTTTTCAAGTTTGCAGTATCTTACATTATGTCGACCACTCAAATACAAAGAGGCAGCTCCAGTTTTCTAAGGGTGATGATGGCCATACTCCGAGGTATATCATCTACTCTATTTCTTACTGCACCGCAATTCTGTATTTTGTACTCATGACAACACTAACAACCTGTGATAAATACTTCCACAATAATCGTTCTGGCTTGCAAGCCTCATACAGACTGGAAGATCCAACCTCTTAAACGATCTTTTTGGCAATATAAAAAAATTCAGGTAAACCTTCACATGAAAACCTATCTGCAATTTATCTATTTTTTCCCCATTATGCTACTCTATGCCACATAACTATAAAACTGAAACATTTGGCAGATTGTACATCTGCGAATGTTGATGCTGCAGATCCCTGGGCATGTTTGGATGGATAAACCTCACCATGATTATAAGTGAAAATTTTAGTCGTTTCTACAGATTTTTGAAATACTATATCATTTAATAAATACGTCTGCCAATCTTATGTACTTTGTTAAGTCATGCTAAGCTTTGCATTCATTTCTTTGTTCCTAATGTGAGAAATCCATAGTAATTATTTTGTCATGACGGTGCTATTGTTGTGCTTTGAATTAGATTGTTCATGCTATTTTTTGTAAGTCTGAAAATCTTCTATCAATACCGCAGCAACGCGCGGGGTGTCAACTAGTTATATATACGTTTGCAACGTATCAACATCCCCAAGCTTAACTCCTGCTCGTCCTCGAGTAGGTAAGTGATAAAAAGAATAATTTTTGAGGTGACATTCACCTTAAAAGTTCAAAGGATGACTAGATACAAATAATTTAGGAACAATTAATAACACATTCATGATTCAATCAATAATAATTTTGGGACCATGCACATAGAACTAAGAATGACAACTATGCTCTCGTAAGACGGTGCATATAACTTAGAAGATGAAGACTCAACATAAAAGTAAAATAATGGCCCTTCGTAGAAGGAAGCAGAGATTAAATATGTGCTAGAGCTTTTTATTTTGAAAACATAGAGATATAAAATTTTAAGAGAGGCAATTGTGTCAACGGTAGCAATAAGTAATATAGGTTATGTATAAAACTTCCTATAAGTTGCAAGCCTCATGCATCGAATACTAATAGTGCCCGCACCTTGTCTTAATTAGCTCGGATTTTCATGGATTATCATCGCATTACATATGTTTCAACCAAGTTTCACAAAGGGGTACCTCCATGCCACCTGTACAAAGGTCTAAGGAGAAAGTTCGCATTGGATTTCTCGCTTTTGATTATTCTCAACTTAGACATCCGTACCGGGACAACATGGACAACAGACAAATGGACTCCTCTTTAAGCTTAAAGCTTTTGGCAACATAAATTTCTCATAAGAGATTTTTGAGGTTTTAATGTCCATGCTGAAACTTCCACCATGTAAACATGGCTTTGGTTAGCGGCCCAATGTTCTTCTCTAGCAATATGCATACTCTAACCTTTTATCATGGTTATTTCCTTTACTTCAGACAAGACGGACATGCATAGTAACTCACATGATATTTATCAAAAATATGATGATGGTGTCCCCATGTCAGCATGGTTGCCACACAACAAGCAGCTTATAAGAACTAAGATACATAAGTGACATATTCCTTACCACAATATTTTTTAGGCTACTTCCCCATGAGCTATGTATTGCAAAAACAAGGAATTATTTTGAAGGTTTTAAAGGTAGCACATGTAAATTTACTTGGAGTGGCGGTGAAATACCACATATAGGTAGGTATGGGGGACACTTTTGGCATATTTTGGTTTTTGGTGGTTGGATGCACGAGTAGAGATCATACTCAGTACAGAATGAAGGCTAGCAAAAAGAAAGATAGCGACCAACTAAGAGAGCAATAATGGTCATAATCATGCATAGCAACAAAACTTATTAATTAAAGCATATGCTGATATTAAAAGTCTAAACTGAATGATCAATTCAACCCAATTGAAACATCAGAGGAGATCTTCCATTTGCATCACTATTAATATGAAACCTTTTTACTCGTATCCAACACCAATCAACTTATTTGAAACAACTCTCATTGATAATATTCATTAAAGATCAGAGAGCTAATCATATATAACTAAAGCATACTAACAAGCTCTGAACAAAATAGGAGTGAAAAACCATAGCTAAACGCAGTACTAGCAAAAATAAAACGCTCGTTGAACAATAAGAGTGAAAACTAGAGCGTTCATACAATTAAAACGGAGCGTGTCTCTCTCCCAAACAAACATGGTATGATGGTGCCCATTTTATTGAAAATAAAATACACAATAGAAAATAAATATGCTCCAAGAATAACACACAATATATGAAGCAATAAAAATATAGTGAACAGAAACATGACCTGATATTTTTATTGATGAAGAAGGGAATGCCTTGGGCATCCCCAAGCTTTGACGCTTGTACTTCTTGAATATATCTCGGGGTGACATGGGCATCCCTAAGCTTGAGCTTTTGTCCATTCTTCATCTCATCTCATCATTCTTCTTTCCTACACTTGAAAACTTCCTTCATACAGAACTCATCACAAATCTCATTAGCAGCGTTAGTGCAATGATAATATTAATCAAATCTACAAAGTTCAGTATGACATATGAAAAGCATTTTAATAAGCATTAGCTACTGTAGCACAACTTCAATAAAGTTCTTTGATCAATAGAACTCAAAAAGGTGGGTAAAAAGATGCAAATGCAAAACAGTGCAAGAATCTCTCAAAATAGAACAGTTAGTAAAAATTGATTTTTGAAAAATAGTTACGCTGCGTAACTCGAAAAACTCTGAACTAATGAAAGTTAGATAAATACCTGGGGAAGATGCTCGTAAATTGGCAGCTCAAACTTACGTTCTGGTGATTTTTGGCGATTTTTCTCGTGACGAACTAGAAACAGTAAACAAGATTGCAAATCTCCCAAATACCACTTTCTTACCATTAGAGGCAATTCTTGGCACAAAAACAAAACAAACATGATAAGGGGAGGTCATTACAGTAGTAATGACTTCCAAGACTCAACAAAGCAGTAAATAACAGAAATATAAACATATTGGGTTGTCTCCCATAAAGTTCTTTCTTTATAGCCATTTAAGATGGGCATGGTTATTTGATGGAGCTCTCAAACCCCCCTTTTTTTGTTGTTGTTTTCCAATTATAAGTGAAAATGTGGATGGGTAATATGAGTTTGAAGGAGACAAACTCATGTTGGTTGATGAATAGGGGGATGCCTTGGGCATCCCCAAGCTTAGATATTTGCATCTTCTTGAATATTCTCTTGGGATCCATCTACACATCCCCAAGCTTGAGCTCTTGCATCCTCTTGCTCATCTCATATCACCATATTGATTGGAATTTAAAAACTGCATCCACATAAAGCTTCACAAAACTCATTAGTAGGTTAGTACTCATTAAATAAAATCCACACGTGTTCAAGTATCCCTAATTTCTATAAAATCTATCAAATATTTAGCCACTGTAATACTGAGGTTTCTTATTATTTCAATCATATGTCGAAAACGAAGAAAACTTTTGAATCCTAAGTACAATATTCAAACAAAGAGAATAGAAATCTGTTAAAACTGAACACTCTATAAAGATGTCACTCAATGAGATAGTTATGTAGCTCAAATCGAAAAACTCATGATTAATGAAAGACAGATCATAACCTCAGGTCTATGCACAAAAAATTTCAGATCAAAATGCCATACTGAGATTTTTCACGAATTTTCGCAGCACAGCACAGGAAATCTGTCTCAACAGAATCAGTCCGTAAAGATTGAATTATTATATCTGTCTACGTACCTCAAATCAGAAAAGTCGGAACTAACGAAAGTTATATAGCAAGCACTATTATGCACTCAAGAAATTTCAGATCAAGATCACGTTCTGGTGATTTTTAAAATTTTCTACAGTGGATCACAGGAAATCTGTTTTCTAGGCAGCATAGTGACAAACTTGCATAACAAACTAGGGGTTATCTATACATTCTATTTACAGCGGAATATGTACACTATGTACACTATTTACAAGTTTTTAATGAAAAGCTTCCATGGAAAGAATTGTTTTGGTTTCGCAGGCATGAACACAAGTGTTCAAGGTCGACCCCCACTTCACCATTACTCATCTTTCCAATCACTTTTCTTTTCTGAAAACATTTTTTTTATTTTTTTATATAAGAAGTATAACTAATTTTTTTTTGTAATTCGCATTCCCTATCCATACAAGAGATAGAGAACAACTAGGTACAGGAAGTAAAACTACTTAGAGATAAAGCAAATAAGTGCACACGAAAATATTCACCTACGCTATGGCTCCCCGGCAACGGCGCCAGAAAAGGTCTTGATAACCCACAAGTATAGGGGATCGCGTGTAGCCTTTTCGATAAGTAAGAGTGTCGAACCCAACGAGGAGCTAAAGGTAGGATAAACATTCTCTCAAGTTCTATCAACCACTGATACAACTCTACGCACACTAAGCGTTTGCAATATCTAGGAAATAAAACTAGAGCGATAACGTGTATGAGAGGTGACTTTGCAGAACAATAAAATACACGGAATAAATGTTAGTGCTGCAGCAATAAAACAAACTAAACTAACAGTACCATGAGTGTGGAAAGGCGGTGGTAATAGTGGTGGCTTTTTCCAAGATCAATTAGTGAGGCTCTTGGGTTCAATGTCTTCGATGCAGCTTTCTATGTAGGAGAGGCTAAATATACATGCTCTCCCTCCGGGATTACAAGTACTATATGATTGGATTGCTAGCAAACATCCATAAATACTAGCAATCATTAAGGTTTCCCCAACCATAGCCTTAAGTAAATGGTCCTCTTACTCCCATACATGCAACTATCCGGTTCGCGTCCTTAGGTTTCTGTCACTCCGGCAGAACTTCCCCCTTCTAGTATACAAGTACTACTAACCCTATGGTGCTTGATCCATGCGCGCACAAATATAATGGGCACCAAGGATGGCAACATATCAACATACAACTCTAATGAACCAAAGAGAAACAACCAATCAATCAAAGAACAAATAAACTATGGCAACATGACATAGATCATATGATTATAACTTATAGCATCAAACACCATGTTTACATAGGGCGGTACAGAGGTTTGTGAGAGGATGGACCACTGAATATAATGAGGAGTTGGTGATGGAGATGGCGGTGAAGACGTTGGAGGGCTCAGCGAGGAGCGCCGGGAGGCGGAGGCGTGGGTGGCGCCGGCGGCGGCGCTGGGGACTCCTTCCCCGCCGCCGGCATCATTGGGGAGCGCCGCCCCTTAGCCTTCTTCTTCCTTGAGTTGGTGCTGGTGTAGATGAGTGTTTCCCCCTCCTTGGGGGCTGCCAAGGAGGAGGATTTTCGTGACAATGCTTGGGGGCCTCCAAAAATAGGGTTTCCCATCAATATATAGTGTTGGAGATGTAATCTAGGCCATGGGATGGATGCCCCTTTGATCCAAGGGCTCTTGGGCATCTCTAGAACCTTCCTAGGACTCCCCTCTGTCCTTCATGAGCCTCACAACTCATAGATGGGCCGAAATATCCAGGTATGGAAAGAGTTTGTGTCAAATACGTCACCAACTTTCGGAGTCCCGAGACTGCACGAACCTCCGCAGTAATTCTGCTCTGCCGGATGCATCCGTTGTCCTTTCTGGATGAATAAGATGTCCAAATTGTTCGGTTTGAAATTCTCTACAACTTTATAGTTTACGACTTTTCCATTGGACGTCGTTTTGATGGAGTTTCGAAGCAATCTTTGAAAAGTGTTCAGCAGGGACAGATTCCGAAATTTCAGATTTCACCATAATGAGCTATTTCCTTCCATATTTGCCTATTTCCTGCACAACAAAGTTGAAACCAAGAACTTGTGCACTTTTGAAACTATTAATAGGTTAGTCTCTTAAAACATATAGTAATTGATGTAAAACAAACATGGAACATCAAAAATTATAGATACGTTTGCGACGTATCATACCCAAAAAGAATTCTGAAATACTAAGAATGTGCATCGATTACTCCGGCTTGAATAAGCATTGTCCGAAGGATCCGTTTCCCCTGCCGCGCATTGACCAAGTCATTGATTCGACGGCAGGGGCGGAACTTTTGTGTTTTCTTGACGCATATTCCGGGTATCACCGGATCCGGATGAAGAAGTCCGACCAAAAGGCGACCTCGTTGATCACCCCATTTGGCACTTACTGCTATGTTACTATGCCCTTTGGCTTGAAAAACGCAGGTGCCACCTACCAACGTACGATGCAGCGGTGCTTGAAGGACCAAATTGGCCGGAACATACACGCCTACGTCGATGACATCTCGGTCATGACACGGAAAGGATCCGACTTGATCAGCGACCTCACAGAAACCTTTGAGAATCTCCGACGGTACAAGATGATGTTGAATCCGCTGAAGTGCGTCTTTGGCGTTCCAGCCGGAAAACTCCTTGGCTTCATTGTCTCTAATAGGGGCATTGAAGTTAACCCGGAGAAAATCAAGGCAATCATGTGCATCAAAAGGCCAACTTGTCTCAAAGATGTGCAACGACTAACTGGTTGTGTCGCAACAATCAACAGGTTTGTTAGCCGTCTTGGCGAGAAGGCGCTACCCCTGTACAAGCTATTGAAGAAGACAGATAAATTTGTCTGGGACGAGACAACAGATGCAGCACTTCAAGGGTTGAAGGAAATACTCACCTCCCCACCTATCCTAGCAGCGCCAGAAGAGTCTGAGCCTATGCTCCTTTACATGGCAGCTACTAACAGAGTCATCAGCCTCGTCATCGTGGTGGAGCGACAGGAAGAAGGACACGAATATGGAGTTCAAAAGCCAGTCTACTACATTAGCGAGGTGCTTACGGAATCCAAACAACGATACCCTCATTTTCAAAAGTTAGCCTATGGAGTATTCCTAGGTAGCAGGAAGCTGAGACACTACTTCCAGGAGCATCCAGTAACAGTCGTGAGCAAAGCTCCGCTGTCAACGATTCTCAACAACGCTGACGCAACAGGACGCACAGCAAAATGGGGCATTGAATTATCTGCCTTCGACATCAACTACAAAGCCAGGACGGCTATCAAATCCCAGATCTTGGCAGATTTTGTCGCAGATTGGATAGAAGCTCCAGATATAAATTTGGAGCCAGAACCAGAGACATGGGTTATGCACTTCGATGGATCCAAGCAGCATCAAGGCTCAGGAGCCGGAGTCACCCTGAAGTCCCCTACCGGAGAAGAACTGCAGTATGTTCTGCAGATCCACTTCGAAGCTACAAACAATATGGCGAAATACGAGGCTCTACTACACGGACTGTGCATCGCTAAGGAGATAGGGATCAAGCACATCATTTGCTGCGGAGATTCCGACCTGGTGGCACAGCAAGTAGCCAGAACCTGGAACGCCAGAAACTCCGTCATGGCGGCTTACAGAGACGTTGACGAGATCGCCAAATGCTTCCTCGGATACGAAGTCAAGTATGTCAGGAGAGACGATAACACAGCGGCAGACATGCTATCCAAGCTCGGATCCGGCGGGAAGCCAATTCCGCCTGGTATTTTCCCGAAGCACTTACGGATACCCTCGGTGAAGGGCACTAATCCGGAAAACCCAGAGGTGGCAGTATCTCCGGCTAGAGAAGTGATGGCTATCATTCTGGCTTGGACACAGCCTTTCTTGGACTGCCTCATCGATCAGAAGTTGCCAGAGGATGAGGTCCTCGCACGACAGATCATCAGACGAGCAAGATCCTACACAATCGTTGATGGACAGCTCTACAAACGAAGCACAACATGGGTATTTCTCAAATGCGTCTCTAATCAAGATGGCATTGAAATCCTCAGAGAGATCCACGCAGGGGATTGCGGGCATCATGCCGCCCCCAGGTCCCTCGTTGCCAAAGCTTTTCGGCTTGGATTTTACTGGCTCACAGCTAAATAAGATGCTGAAAAGCTGGTGAAAACCTGCCGAGGTTGCCAGTACTACGCTACTCAACCAAACGCTCCAGCCCAAGAGCTGAAGACCATCCCTATCACCTGGCCGTTTGCAGTCTGGGGGCTCGATATGGTTGGTAAGCTAAAGAAATCATCTCCTGGCGGTTTTGAGTACCTCTTGGTCGATGTTGACAAGTTCATTAAGTGGATCGAGGCAAAGCCAGTGAGGAAAGCCGACGGTGCTCCGGCACAAAAATTTGTCTGCAGCCTCGTTGTGAGATACGGCATCCCACACAGCATAATCACTGATAATGGCACAAACTTCGCGCAGGGAGAGTTAAAGGATTATTGCGATGACGTAGGGATCAGGCTTGACCTTGCCTCTGTGGCCCATCCTCAGTCCAATGGCCAGGTCGAAAGGGCTAATAGCCTCATATTATCAGGGATTAAACCACGCCTTGAAGAACCGCTGCGACGCGCAGCTGGAGCTTGGGCTGATGAGTTGGATTCTGTCTTGTGGAGTCTACGAACTACCCCTAACAGGTCAACTGGATTCACTCCATTCTTCCTGATATACGGATCCGAAGCTGTCCTCCCCTCCGACATCATCCACGACTCCCCACGAGTTTCCGCCTATAATGAAGAAACTGCTGACGAGGCCAGACAGCTATCTGTGGACCTGATAGAAGAAGCTCGGAATTTAGCTGACCAACGCTCCACCATATACCAGCAGAAGCTCCGACGCTATCATAGCCGTCGAGTCCGGAATCGCTCATTCATGGTCGGAGACTTGGTCCTCCGCCTTCGTCAGGTGAATGACCATAAGCTGCAATCTCCATGGGAAGGACCCTTTGTCGTTAGCAAAGTGCTTCACAATGGATCGTACTACCTTGTCGATTTCTGGGAGCTAAAGGATAGACCTGCTAACTGGTACCGGAAACGCAAGCGAGAGGATCTGGATGAGATCTACGACGAAACAGATCTCCCTTGGAACATTTCACAGCTACGTCCTTTCCACACTTAGCACAAATTTCTGAGTTACATACTTTGTAATAGTTATACATGATCAATGAAATAAAGCTTTTGGTTCACTCTTTGAGTCTTTTACCTCCTTTAATTGTTCATTTTTAGATCATGTACAGTTTTCCGACTAAAACCGCAGAGCTGGATATTTCCGCCTAGGCGTGTATGAAAGTTGTGATTTTCAAAAATCGTCCTTTAGGACGTAAGCTTAAGTTTTCTGGTGGAAATATTTTCTGTTGTGAACTCGTGGATTCCTAGTAGCGACTTCCGGCACCTTGGCTGGGGGATTGTTTCCGCGGTTATTGACGGATTGCCATTGGGCTTCGTTGCCGCTGGTGAGCGTTTCCGGCTAAAGGTCTTTCAGCTCGCGGAAGGTCAAATGAGTAAGCTAGAAAACATGGAAATCAGCACTTGCTTTCCAACAAAACAAAACATGCAAATAAACATTCAAACGGATAGCAGGATAAGGTGTTTCCGCCCATTCACACATGTTTTCGTCCCTAGCTACTTAGGAATTTAAGTTATCTTACAAACCCACTCCGGGGCCAAAATGATACAGCAGTTTGATTGTTTCACAGGATTTCTACTCGGAGGATTGCTCCTCATCAGACGCTACATAGGCGGAGCCGTCGCTAGAGCCATTGCCGGAGCCAATGCCGGAGTTTCCATCAGAGTCTTCCTCGGATTGTTCAGCGCTCGATCTGGAGCCCTCCGCGTAGTACTCCTCGGCACCTTCCTCTTCGTCTTCCGTGTCCGAGAAGCCCTTGGGGAGATCGTACTTGTTGTACCAGAACGAGTGGTTAACTCGTCCAACGAAGAGTCGATCGAACCCTTGGGTCTCCGTGAGGATGGCCCGCATGTTGGTACCCTCAGGAGTATCGCGCGCAACGTCCGCGAACTTCATGGCGGGGAAGTGCGCTTTGCAGGTGGCTAAGACAAGGGAGGCGACTCCGCGAGCAGAAGACTCCTGCCAATCTTTGATGAGCTCCGGCACCTGTTTCATAAGCCTGGACATAGTGTCAATCACTGTGGTCTTGGCTCTCTTCAAAGACAGTGACTTGGCAATTCCGCGACACGCCTCGAACAGCTCGTCAATGGAACTCCGCGCTTCATCATATGCCTCCGTCCTCTTGAGGGTTGAATCCTTGGTCCATTCAAAGCCAAGACTCGCTGCAAAACTGATGATCAGTTCTTCCGCGGACATAGCAACATATGAGGAAGTCGAAATTAAACAAGAAAGGTTCTTACGGAAGATCAATTTGTCGATAGCCTCCGCCTCCGCCTCTTGACTCATGTTTTTAGCCGCTAAGGTTGATACCCTTTGCTGGCTCTTCTTGAGTTTCTCCGCAAGATCCGCCATGTCGCGGGCATGCTTCTCCAAGAGCTCTTTCTTCGCCAAAGTCTCCTTCTCGGAGGATTCTTTTATGAAGTTCTTGAGGGATTCATTTTCCGCCTCGAGTACTTGGACTTTGGCGGACAGGTCGCCGATGGCGGGGCGCTTGGCAGTTTCTTCTGTAGGCGGAACATCACAAGAATTATGAATCATGATTATTCATGGAAAGGTTCAAACCCAACCCAGAGTTCTTACCATTCAGGCGGGTCTCCAAGTGCTTTATAGCCTTCTGGCTATTTTCAGCATTCTGGCGCAGCCCTTCTATCTCCGTCATTTGCTCCAGCACATGGACGCGCAAGTCTTCGTGCAGCTTCCGCGTGTTCTGAGAAGCAGGCAGGAGTTAGCCGGAAATTCAAAATTCTAGGGGCTGGCGAGGAGTTCAAAGTCTTGGATTGAGAAAATTTTAAATTTCCACTAAGGTGCACATCTAAAAAAAGCATCGGCTAACACATATTACTCGGAAAAAATGTCTAACCCAATGCTTGGGGGCTAGTGTTATCTGGCGCACGTTCTTATGCTTAGCAAAGAAGACCTTGAGTTCACTCTCGAGGTCGGAGAGCTCCTGTATTTCCGTGTTCGCAGGCCCCCACACTTTGTCCATCATGGCGGAGATTTCCGCATGGCGCTGTGAAAGGGGGACCTTTTGCAAATTCGGAAAGAGGTGAGGGTGAGTTTGGGGCGTGCCAGTGGCACGACCTAGCTGCAACTTTTGCTCGAATTGCTCAGCTGAAGGCTCAGCTGAGGTGGCGGTTGGCTTCTCAGGCGGAGGAGCAGACGAGGAGGCGCCCTTGCCGGATTCGCCGTGGCCGATCTCAGCAGTTGGTTCTTCGGGAAGGTCATCAAGATTGATGACGTCCTTGGGATCCGGCTTGGCGGTAGAAGAGGCCTTGGGCGGAACCTCAACTTCCGGTGTGACTGGAATGGAAGCCGGAGACGGCTTCGTTCTTTTCTTCAGGATCTTGGGGGGCTGGCTTCCAGAACTTCTGTTGTAAAGCAGGAAAAGCATAATAGTTAAGCATGTGCTAATTCATAATGGCAGAGGGGTTTTAAGCCGGAAACCAAGCACTTACCCGGAAGGCTTGAAAAAATGGTGCATGTCAGGTTGGGCTCTGTTGCTGGTGTCGATAAGCTAGAGGCGCTTCTTCTCCGCCTCCGCCTTGCGGGTAGCCGCGGTGCTAGGCACCTCGCGGGCACGTTTGGCTGGAGGGCTGGAGGGAGCAGCCCTCTTTCTCTTGGAGGGCCGCGGAGCCTCGGGAGCTTCCGCCTCCGATGCGGCTTCCGGGTCAGTGTTGCCCGCGTGCGGAACATGGAGGAGAGTTCCGAGTTCGCCCTCCTCGAGGGCTTCGAGCTATGTTACCAAGCCAATACTTAGACAAAATTCAGCTTGTAAAGGAATCGACAGTTGGGTCAAGGCAACGTACCGCGGTCCCGGAGCCGTTGGAGTGGATGTCCTTGTTACACACGTGAATCCGAAGATCACGCGGAATCTTGATGAGGAGTCGGATCCGCTTGTCGATGGCGTCAGCAGAAAGGTTGTCCTTAGAGGCGCGCATAGGATCATCGCGCCCCGTGTATTGGAACATCAGGCGGTCCCGATGTTGAAGTGGTTGGATCCGCTTGGTGAACCAGGACACAGTGAGGTCCTTCCCCGACAGACCTTCTTCCGTCAGCTTGCAGATCCGCCTAACTGCGCGAGTCAGCAGAGGCGACTCGGAAAGATGAGGACATTGCGTCCAGGCCGGAGTCTCGCTGGCGGGGCTGTTCTTGAAGGGCGGCAGCACCCTCTCGCTCGCCTGGTCGGAAACGTCCTTCAAATAGAAGAAGCCTCCCGACCAATATCGTGCGGATTCGTGGCGGTCGGTTGGAGGGTAGACGCGGCCGGGGCGGAGCATAAAGGTGATTGACCCGCATGTGGCCAACTCAGAAGCTTTAGGAATTTTCTCCTTTTTGACGGAGAAATAGTACTGAAGGAGAGGAAGTTCTGGAGGTACCCGGAGATGGCCTTCACAAAGAGTGACGTGATTGCTGATGGCCAGGACGCTGTTTGGGGAGATGTTGTGGGGCTGGAGCCCATACGCCTTCAAGATTTCCAAGAAGAAATCAGATGGCGGAAATGAGAAGCCGCGCTCCACAAGCGCCTTGGTCACCACCATCTCTCCGGCCTTGGGAGCTGGAGCCAGAGAACCCGGAACTGTCCGCCAGGATCCGGGCCTTAGGAATCCCTCCGCCTCGAGGTTGTTGAGTTCTGTTTCGGTGGTGGTGCAGGGCCACCATTTCCCTTTGGCTTCACTGTCCCGCTGGCGAGCCTTGGATTTTTCGGCGGCCACTTCCTCCGCCTTCTGCTCTGCTTGATCTGCTCCGGAGGCTTTCTCCGGGTGAGCGGATGTTCCCTCGACGTTCTTGCCAGAATCCTTCGAAGGATCCAGCTGAACGGGGACAACGGGTGGAGGGGCGGAAGCAAGGGGTGTTGCCATGATCGGCTCGGATGTAGGGGGTGGAGTGGTAGAAGACATCTGAAGAGGAAAACATGGCGGAAAAGCTGGCTTAGTCGGATCCAATGTTGAAACCCTAAGATCATCCCTACCAACTACGGCGCGAAGACGAAGCTCGAGAACTTACCGGAACGGTTTCCGCGGTGGTCGGAGTCGCCGGCGACGAGGTTTTTCCGCGGTGGCTTGCTGAAGTTAAGAACACGAAGAACACTGCGCGGCGGCGAAGCGACTCTGGCGAGATTCCGGCAGACTCCGGTATGGCGGAGGAAGAGCTCGGAGGCGGCGCTGCGCTGAGAGGTAAATAGGGGGCGAATGAACTGATTAGGGTTAGACGGTGGATATTTATAGGCCGAGGGAAGAGATTCGTGCTCCGCATCCTGTGGTCGGAATGCAAGCGTCGCACCGTTGGATGAGCGACACGTGTCGAAAACCCTAAGCAGTAAAAACGGCTAAGGCTAATTTACCGCTCAAATCGTGCGAAATGGCGCCAAGATTGGCGGAACCGTTTGAACTTTTTAAGGTTCTGGGTTGCAGCGTGAAGATAAGGAAACTCTTGTCCGCAGCAGGGAAGTAACCCGGAGACTTGCCGTATGCTGTCAATGGATGAAGTCCCGCAGGATGAGGGGATTTTCCGACCAAAGGTTGGGAAAGAAGAAAATGTGAAGTTCGAGTTCTTCAAGTTTCTCCGCGTTACCGATATTGCCGGAAATCATGAGGTGTCAGCAAGACGGAAACAGGAGGTGAAACTCGGAGAACTCTGGGGGCTACTGTTGTGGGTATACTTCATGGGTGTACCATTGACAGTGCCTAGATCCGGCAAGCCCGGGTGGCCCATAGACGGTGATGTGGCATGTGGCCCGTCGGGCGGCCCAGTTGATGTTGATCCTGAAGGATGAAGTCCAGCCCAGGATAGGGAAGCCGGATCCCAACCGACCTTCGGAGGAAGTCGGATCCGTGGAGGCCCATATGGAACCCGGATCCAGTACGACGTATAAGGGAAGGCGGATCCTTGACGTACACGGCAAGACATTGTACCGTAGTTAGGCAACCTGTAATCCGGCTAGGACTCTCCATGTAAACCCTAGATCCGTGCGCCTTTATAAGCCGGATCCCGGGAGCCCTAGAGGCATAACCACACCTCATTGTAACAATGTGAAAGCGCCCAGATAATTCCAGACAAGCAGCAGTAGGCCCTGTCATTGTGCAGGTGTTCCGAAGCTGGGTAAATCGCGTACCACCGTCCCGTGTGCACTCCGCCCTATGGCCCCTACTTCTTCTCCCCCTCGTGAGGATCCCTCCTCCAAGGCACCGTTGATTAGGCAACGACACTAGTCACCGTAATATTGAGTTGAACACCTTTATTCGGCTGATAACTTTCAAGGTCTACTTGCCCTCTACTTTCTACGAAACCTTAAGTCTACAATTCGTAGGCATTGACGAGTTGATACCTCATCAATTGGCGCCATCTGTGGGAACTGGAGGCTGCAAGGTTCTGATCTCGATGGCATCGTCAACACCATCATCGGCAGCAAACAACGCGATGGAAAGAGGTAAACAGATCCAATCTGGTATTGTTGATTTTGTTCCTCACCCTCCCGCCCGTTTGCATGCATATGCCAATCTGGAGGAATCAATGAAGATGACATTCGGGAGCTGCCACTTCCTCGTCGAGAAAGAGGGATCGAACCGTTTTTTGGCACCGATTTTTTTGGGACCGTTGGCGGCCGAGTCTGATTACTCAGGATCATCAGTGTCATCCGTTGATTCAGGCGACGAGGAGGTTTTCCCACCAAGCTTCACCAAGCCCGCTGATAGCGGAAACTCGCTGATATATTCGGTTGGATGACTTTTGGGTCGGTCACGGAAACCGATCTATCCCAAGATAGTGACTCTGAAAGCTTCACCAACTTCGACTTCACCAACACAACAACTCCACTGATAGCAAGGAGGTCTTCGCCGATCTATACGACGGTGTCACCTACCCTATGCATATTGCGCGGACGTTGAACTCAATGTCACGCAGCATGAACCCGACGATTCAAGATCTTGAGCTCGACGGGAGCGCAAATACAACATACCATCAAGCCTTTGTGCTCACGGCATCAGGTCGCGAGTGAAGGAGATATGCCCTAGAGGCAATAATAAAGTGGTTATTATTTATATCTTTATGTTTATGATAAATGTTTATATATCATGCTAGAATTGTATTAACCGAAACATTAGTACATGTGTGATATGTAGACAAACAAGAAGTCCCTAGTATGCCTCTTAAACTAGCTTGTTGATTAATGGATGATTAGTTTCATAATCATGAACATTGGATGTTATTAATAACAAGGTTATGTCATTATATGAATGATGTAATGGACACACCCAATTAAGCGTAGCATAAGATCTCGTCATTAAGTTATTTGCTATAAGCTTTCGATACATAGTTACCTAGTCCTTATGACCATGAGATCATGTAAATCACTTATACCGGAAAGGTACTTTGATTACACCAAACACCACTGCGTAAATGGGTGGCTATAAAGGTGGGATTAAGTATCCGGAAAGTATGAGTTGAGGCATATGGATCAACAGTGGGATTTGTCCATCCCGATGACGGATAGATATACTCTGGGCCCTCTCGGTGGAATGTCGTCTAATGTCTTGCAAGCATATGAATGAGTTCATAAGAGACCACATACCACGGTACGAGTAAAGAGTACTTGTCAGGAGACGAGGTTGAACAAGGTATAGAGTGATACCGAAGATCAAACCTCGGACAAGTAAAATATCGCGAGACAAAGGGAATTGGTATTATATGTGAATGGTTCATTCGATCACTAAAGTCATCGTTGAATATGTGGGAGCCATTATGGATCTCCAGATCCCGCTATTGGTTATTGGTCGGAGTGAGTACTCAACCATGTCCGCATAGTTCACGAACCGTAGGGTGACACACTTAAAGTTGGATGTTGAAATGGTAGTACTTGAATATGGAATGGAGTTCGAATATTTGTTCGGAGTCCCGGATGAGATCCCGGACATCACGAGGAGTTCCGGAATGGTCCGGAGAATAAGATTCATATATAGGATGTCATTTTATGTGAATTAAAATGTCGCGGAAGGTTCTATGGAAGGTTCTAGAAGGTTCTAGAAAAGTCCGGAAGAAACCACCAAGGAAGGTGGAGTCCACATGGGACTCCACCTCCATGGCCGGCCAACCCTAGTGGGGGAGGAGTCCCAAGTGGACTCCCCCTTAGGGGGCCGGCCACCCCCCCACATGGGAGGTGGAACTCCCACCTTTGGTGGGAGACCTAGTTGGGCTAGGTTTCCCCCTCTTATGGAAGGTTTTTGGTTCGGGTCTTATTCGAAGACTTGGACACCAACACTTGGGAATCCACCTATATAATGAGGGGCCAAGGGAGGGGGCCGGCCACCTCAAGACCACAAGCTGGCCGCCCCCCTTGAAGTGGCCGGCCACCCCCTCCCAAACCCTAGCCGCCCCCCTCTCCTCCATATAGCCCGCGTAGCTTAGCGAAGC
Source organism: Lolium perenne (assembly GCF_019359855.2). NCBI lineage: Eukaryota > Viridiplantae > Streptophyta > Magnoliopsida > Poales > Poaceae > Lolium > Lolium perenne. Next base: position 266,299 of record NW_027248969.1, on the reverse strand, counting down.
TCCGCCGGACTTCTCCACCGCCACCGACACCACGCCGTCGTGCTGTCGGATTCAAGAGGAGCTACTACTTCCGCTGCCCGCTGGAACGGGAGGTGGACGTCGTCTTCATCAACAACCGAACGTGTGACCGAGTACGGAGGTGCTGCCCGTTCGTGGCGCCGGAACCGATCGTGATCAAGATCTTCTACGCGCTTTTGCAAGCGGCAAGTGATCGTCTACCGCAGCAACAAGAGCCTCATCTTGTAGGCTTTGGAATCTCTTCAAGGGTGAGACTCGATACCCCCTCGTTGCTACCGTCTTCTAGATTGCATCTTGGCTTGGATTGCGTGTTCGCGGTAGGAAAATTTTTGTTTTCTATGCAACGTTATCCTACAGTGGTATCAGAGCCGTGTCTATGCATAGATGGTTGCACGAGTAGAACACAATGGTTTGTGGGCGTTGATGCTCTTGTTATCTTTAGTTTGAGTACTTTGCATCTTTGTGGCATAGTGGGATGAAGCGGCTCGGACAAACTTTACATGACCGCGTTCATGAGACTTGTTCCTCGTTCGACATGCAACTTGTATTGCATAAGAGGCTTTGCGGGTGTCAGTCTCTCCTACTATAGTGAAGATTCAATTTACTCTTCTATTGAAAACATTAGTATCAACGTTGTGGTTCATGTTCATAGGTAGATTAGATCTCTCTCGAAAACCCTAAACCACGTAAAATATGCAAACCAAATTAGAGACGTCTAACTTGTTTTTGCAGGGTTTGGTGATGTGATATGGCCATAATGTGATGATGAATATGTATGAGATGATCATTATTGTATTGTGGCAACCGGCAGGAGCCTTATGGTTGTCTTTAAATTTCATGTTGAGTAGTATTTCAAAGTAGTTGTAATAGTTGCTACATGGAGGACAATCATGAAGACGGCGTCATTGACCTTGACGCTACGCCGACGATGATGGAGATCATGCCCGAAGATGATGGAGATCATGTCCGTGCTTTGGAGATGAAGATCAAAGGCGCAAAGACAAAAGGGCCATATCATATCACATATGAACTGCATGTGATGTTAATCCTTTTATGCATCTTATTTTGCTTAGATCGCGATGGTGGCATTATAAGATGATCCCTCACTAAAATCTCAAGATAATAAAGTGTTCATCCTTAGTAGCACCGTTGCCAAGACTTGTCGTTTCGAAGCATCTCGTGATGATCGGGTGTGATAGAATCAACAAGTGCATACAACGGGTGCAAGACAGTTTTGCACATGCGGATACTAAGGTGGCCTTGACGAACCTAGCATGTACAGACATGGTCTCGGAACACGTGATACCGAAAGGTAGAGCATGAATCATATGGTTGATATGATGAACACTTTGAGTGTTCGCCATTGAAGTCACACTTTTTCTCGTGATGATCGGGTTTAGGTGCGGTGGATTTGGTTCGTGTGATCACTAAGACAATGCGAGGGATATTGTTTTGAGTGGGAGTTCACCTAGATTTTTAATTATGTTGAATTAAAATTTGAACTCAATTTGTCATAAACTTAGTCTAAACTATTGCAAATATATGTTGTAGAGATGGCGTCCCCAATCAATTTTAATCAGTTCCTAGAGAAAGAGAAACTTAAGAGCAACGGTAGCAACTTCACCGACTGGTTCCGTCATGTGAGGATCTTCCTCTCTAGCGGAAATCTGCAATTTGTGCTTGATGCACCGCTAGGTGACCCTCCTGCAGAAGATGAAACCGATGAAGTAAAAGCTGTTTACGCGACTCGGAAAACTCGGTACTCTCAAGTTCAGTGTGCCATCCTGTGCAGTCTGGAATCCGATCTTCAAAAACGTTTTGAGCACCATGATCCTCATGAGTTGATGAATGAGCTGAAAGCTATATTCGAGACTCATGCGGCCGTGGAATGCTATGAAGCATCGAAACATTTCTTCAGCTGTATGATGGAAGAAGGCAGCTCCGTTAGTGAGCACATGCTCGCCATGACCGGGCATGCGAAGAAACTCAGTGACTTGGGAATAGTGATTCCTAATAGGCGGGATTAATCGTGTCCTTCAATCACTGCCACCAAGTTACAAGAACTTTGTGATGAACTACAATATGCAGAACATGAACAAGGAGTTACCTGAACTTTTTGGCATGCTAAAAGCTGCTGAGATTGAGATCAAGAAAGAGCACCAAGTGTTGATGGTCAACAAGACCACCAGTTTCAAGAAACAGGGCAAGTCTAAGGGAAAATTCAAGAAGGGTGTCAAGAAAGCTGCCACGCCTCCTATGAAACCTAAGAACGGCCCTAAGCACGATGCTGAGTGCTATCGCAAGGAGAAGGGACAACTGGAAGCGTAATTGCTCCAAGTATCCGGCTGATCCGAAGAGCGGCCTTGTCAAGAAGAAGAAAGAAGGTATATTTGATATACATGTTATAGATGTTTATCTCACTGGTTCTCGTTCTAGTACACGGGTATTTGATACTAGTTCGGTTGCTCATATACGTAACTCGAAACAGGGAACTAAAGAATAAACGAAGACTACTGAAAGATGAAGTGACGATGCGCGTTGGAAATGGATCCAAAGTCGATGTGATCGCTGTCGGCACACTTCCTCTACATCTACCTTCGGGATTAGTTTTAAGCCTAAATAATTGTTATTTTGTACCCGCGTTGAGCATGAACATTATATCTGGATCTTGTTTAATGCAAGACGGTTATTCATTCAAGTCTGAGAATAATGGTTGTTCTATTTTTATGAATAATATCTTTTATGGTCGAGCACCACAAAAGAATGGCTTATTTCTGTTAGATCTCGATAGTAGTGATACGCATATACATAACATTGATGCTAAGCGAATTAAATTGAATGATAATTCTACTTATATGTGGCACTGTCGTCTTGGTCATATTGGAGTGAAACGCATGAAGAAACTCCATACTGATGGATTACTTGAATCACTTGACTTTGAGTCACTTGATAGATGCGAAGCATGTCTAATGGGAAAAATGACAAAGACTCCATTTTATGGTATGATGGAGCGAGCTACTGACTTATTGGAAATCATACATACCGATGTATGTGGACCAATGAGCGTAGCATCGCGCGGTGGTTATCGTTATGTTCTAACCTTCACAGATGATCTGAGTAGATATGGGTATATCTATTTCATGAAACATAAATCCGAAACTTTTGAGAAGTTTAAGGAATTTCAAAGTGAAGTAGAAAATCAACGTAACAAGAAGATTAAATTTCTACGATCTGATCGTGGAGGTGAATATCTGAGTTATGAGTTTGGCATGCATTTAAAGAAATGCGGAATACTTTCACAATTGACACCGCCGGGAACACCTCAACGAAACGGTGTGTCCGAACGTCGTAATCGAACTCTCTTAGATATGGTTCGTAGTATGATGTCTCTTACTGATTTGCCGTTATCATTTTGGAGTTATGCATTAGAGACAGCCGCATTCACTTTAAATAGAGCACCATCAAAATCCGTAGAAACGACACCGTATGAATTATGGTTTAATAAGAAACCTAAGCTGTCGTTCCTGAAAGTTTGGGGTTGCGAAGCCTATGTAAAGAAGTTACAACCGGACAAGCTAGAACCCAAAGCGGAGAAATGCATCTACATAGGATACCCTAAGGAAACTATAGGGTACACTTTCTATCATAGATCCGAAGGCAAAATCTTTGTTGCTAAGAACGGAACCTTTCTTGAGAAAGAATTTCTCACTAAAGAAGTGACTGGAAGAAAAGTAGAACTCGATGAGATTGATGAATCTATACTCGTTGATCAGAGTAGCGCAGTACCGGAAGTTGTACCTGTACCGCCTACACCGGCAACAGAGGAAGCTAATGATAATGATCATGAAACTTCGAACGAGGAAACTACTGAACCTCGCAGATCGACAAGGGAACGTGCCACTCCTGATTGGTATGATCCTTGTCTAAATGTCATGATTGTGGATAACAATGATGAGGACCCTGCGACGTATGAAGAAGCGATGATGAGCCCAGATTCCAACAAATGGCAAGAAGCCATGAAATCCGAAATGGGATCCATGTATGATAACAAAGTATGGACTTTGGTAGACTTACCTGATAGCCGAAAGGCTATCGAAAATAAATGGATCTTCAAGAGAAAAACAGATGCTGATGGTAATATTACTGTCTATAAAGCTCGACTTGTCGCAAAGGGTTTCCGACAAATTCAAGGAGTTGACTACGATGAGACTTTCTCACCTGTAGCAAAGCTAAAATCTGTGAGGATTTTGTTAGCAATAGCTGCATTTTTCGATTATGAGATTTGGCAGATGGATGTCAAAACGGCGTTCCTTAATGGAGACATTGAGGAAGAGTTGTATATGGTACAACCCAAAGGTTTTGTCGATCCTAAAAATGCTGACAAAGTATGCAAACTTCAGCATTCAATCTATGGACTGAAGCAAGCATCAAGAAGTTGGAACCGACGCTTTGATAAGGTGATCAAAGACTTCGGGTTTATACAGTGTCATGGAGAGGCCTGTATTTACAAGAAAGTGAGTGGGAGCTCTGTAGCATTCCTGATATTATATGTAGATGACATATTATTGATCGGGAATGATATAGAACTATTAAGCAGTGTTAAAGGTTATTTGAATAATAGTTTTTCAATGAAAGACCTTGGTGAAGCATCGTATATATTAGGCATCAAGATTTATAGAGATAGATCAAGACGCCTAATAGGGCTATCACAGAGTACATATCTGGACAAGATTCTAAAGAAGTTTAGAATGGACGAAAGTAAGAAAGGGTTCTTACCTATGTTACCAGGCAAGGTATTGAGTAAGACTCAAGGACCGGCTACGGTAGAAGAAAGAGAAAGGATGAGTAATATCCCCTATGCCTCGGCAGTAGGATCTATCATGTATGCCATGCTATGTACTAGACCGGATATAGCACATGCTGTTAGTTTGACTAGCAGATATCAAAGTGATCCAGGAATGGAACACTGGACAGCGGTCAAGAATATCTTGAAGTACTTGAAAAGAACTAAGGATATGTTTCTTTGTTATGGAGGTGACCAAGAGCTCGTTGTAAACGGTTACAACGATGCAAGTTGGAACACTGATCCTGATGACTCTAAGTAACAATCTGGGTACGTGTTTATATTGAATGGTGCTGCAAGCTGGGCAAGCTCGAAGCGGTGCACGGTGGCGAAGTCTTCAACAGAATCAGAGTACATAGCGGCTTCAGAGGCTTCATCGAAGCGGTATGGATGAAGAGGTTCATTGTAGAGCTCGGTGTGGTTCCTAGTGCATTGGACCCATTAATCATTTACTGTGATAACATGGGTGCCATCGCCAATGCACAAGAGCCAAGGTCACACAAGAGGCTGAAGCATATCAAGCTGCGTTACCACTCGATTAGCGAGTACATCGAAGATGGAGAAGTAAAGATTTGCAAAGTACACACTGATCTGAATATAGCAGATCCGTTGACTAAAGCTCTCCCTAGGGCAAAGCATGACCAACACCAGAATGCCATGGGTGTTAGGTATATTACAATGTAATCTAGATTATTGACTCTAGTGCAAGTGGGAGACTGAAGGAGATATGCCCTAGAGGCAATAATAAAGTGGTTATTATTTATATCTTTATGTTTATGATAAATGTTTATATATCATGCTAGAATTGTATTAACCGAAACATTAGTACATGTGTGATATGTAGACAAACAAGAAGTCCCTAGTATGCCTCTTAAACTAGCTTGTTGATTAATGGATGATTAGTTTCATAATCATGAACATTGGATGTTATTAATAACAAGGTTATGTCATTATATGAATGATGTAATGGACACACCCAATTAAGCGTAGCATAAGATCTCGTCATTAAGTTATTTGCTATAAGCTTTCGATACATAGTTACCTAGTCCTTATGACCATGAGATCATGTAAATCACTTATACCGGAAAGGTACTTTGATTACACCAAACACCACTGCGTAAATGGGTGGCTATAAAGGTGGGATTAAGTATCCGGAAAGTATGAGTTGAGGCATATGGATCAACAGTGGGATTTGTCCATCCCGATGACGGATAGATATACTCTGGGCCCTCTCGGTGGAATGTCGTCTAATGTCTTGCAAGCATATGAATGAGTTCATAAGAGACCACATACCACGGTACGAGTAAAGAGTACTTGTCAGGAGACGAGGTTGAACAAGGTATAGAGTGATACCGAAGATCAAACCTCGGACAAGTAAAATATCGCGAGACAAAGGGAATTGGTATTATATGTGAATGGTTCATTCGATCACTAAAGTCATCGTTGAATATGTGGGAGCCATTATGGATCTCCAGATCCCGCTATTGGTTATTGGTCGGAGTGAGTACTCAACCATGTCCGCATAGTTCACGAACCGTAGGGTGACACACTTAAAGTTGGATGTTGAAATGGTAGTACTTGAATATGGAATGGAGTTCGAATATTTGTTCGGAGTCCCGGATGAGATCCCGGACATCACGAGGAGTTCCGGAATGGTCCGGAGAATAAGATTCATATATAGGATGTCATTTTATGTGAATTAAAATGTCGCGGAAGGTTCTATGGAAGGTTCTAGAAGGTTCTAGAAAAGTCCGGAAGAAACCACCAAGGAAGGTGGAGTCCACATGGGACTCCACCTCCATGGCCGGCCAACCCTAGTGGGGGAGGAGTCCCAAGTGGACTCCCCCTTAGGGGGCCGGCCACCCCCCCACATGGGAGGTGGAACTCCCACCTTTGGTGGGAGTCCTAGTTGGGCTAGGTTTCCCCCTCTTATGGAAGGTTTTTGGTTCGGGTCTTATTCGAAGACTTGGACACCAACACTTGGGAATCCACCTATATAATGAGGGGCCAAGGGAGGGGGCCGGCCACCTCAAGACCACAAGCTGGCCGCCCCCCTTGAAGTGGCCGGCCACCCCCTCCCAAACCCTAGCCGCCCCCCTCTCCTCCATATAGCCCGCGTAGCTTAGCGAAGCTCCGCCGGACTTCTCCACCGCCACCGACACCACGCCGTCGTGCTGTCGGATTCAAGAGGAGCTACTACTTCCGCTGCCCGCTGGAACGGGAGGTGGACGTCGTCTTCATCAACAACCGAACGTGTGACCGAGTACGGAGGTGCTGCCCGTTCGTGGCGCCGGAACCGATCGTGATCAAGATCTTCTACGCGCTTTTGCAAGCGGCAAGTGATCGTCTACCGCAGCAACAAGAGCCTCCTCTTGTAGGCTTTGGAATCTCTTCAAGGGTGAGACTCGATACCCCCTCGTTGCTACCGTCTTCTAGATTGCATCTTGACTTGGATTGCGTGTTCGCGGTAGGAAAATTTTTGTTTTCTATGCAACGTTATCCTACAGCGAGGTCCACGAAGACAAACAATCTGAGGCTTTCGACGATCTGGGCAATCCCTATGTCGATCCCGCAGATCTCACGAGGGGCACATGAAACAAGTATGTGGGAACTCAATCAAGAGAAAAGGTGCAGCTAACGCAAGAGGCGTGGCATAGAGCTACAAGAGCTGTAAATGGTATAGAGCCGATGACCACACAAGCCTCGGCAGCAACGCTACAAGCATATCAATATAAACTCAGTCGTGCGAGGCGCGAGATGAAAAAGTTGCAACGGAAACTTGACGAGAGAAAAACTGCGGCGGATGTTTCTAGCGAGCGTAGAGCTAACTTGAGTGCACACTCAAGGCTTCAGCAGATAATCACAGAGATAGTCACGGAAGAGCAAGATCTTGGATGACAGGCATACCTGAAGCTGAGCGAGGAAATCTGGTCCAAAATCTCGACATGTCCTTTATGTCGATAGATATGAGAGGGCATATAATACCGAAAACGCCAATGGCAGGATACATAGCAACACACACATACCTGATGGAACCAGACCACCCCAAGGCGATCCTCGAGCATCGCTGTACCAAACGGCTATGGTAGGAATCGGTGTCATGGACAGAGCAATAGCGGGGACAGAAATAGTACAACAACCCGCAAGTTCTCCACGCCATAATAGTCCAAGACAAAATAGTCCTCGACGCACAGTGGCGGCAACTCGAGATATCTAGGGAGAAGGTAACACGAGAAACACCACAGCCCAGGCTCGGGTCGACAAAGCACGAGAAGAAAGAGGTCGGGAGAATAGAACCCGAGAAAATCGCCAAACAACAGAGGATAGTGAGGAAGAATTGCGTGGAGTCCCTTTCTTTACCCGAAGGGTTTGCAAGACTCGAGTACCCACTAGCTTTAAACTACCCAACAGCTATAAAAAGTTCGAAGGACTTCAAGATCCAGAAAATTGGTTGGTCGATTATATGGAAACAGTGAAGTTAATGGGTGGCACGAGAGCGACAACCATGCAAAGCATTCAAGTCCACCTCAGTGGAGCCGCAAGATCTTGGATGAGGAAGTTGCCAGAAGCATCCATAGATAGCTGGGAAAATTTCGAGAACCTATTCATGCAGAACTTCAGGTCCACTTGCAAAAAAAAAGCATCAATAGAGTTGTTAAGGACTTGCACGCAGAAATCAGGCGAATCGATGAGAGCATACATCCAGCATTGGAGTATTATCAAAAACTCAGTTAAGCATGTGTCTGATGAAAGGGAAATCGACGCATTCATCACAGGCATCCGCAGAAGGGATCTTGTCGAGGAGCTGGGAAGATCTAACCCAAGAACGGTGGCAGAGCTCATGGAAACAATGAACAGATGGGCTGATGGCGAAGATGCTATCCATAATAAACGACAACGTTCACCCGAGGAGGACCGCAACAGAAACATCAATCAACACATGCGACGTTTCAATAACTTTCGAAATACGACGGTCTCAACCAAGTATCGGCTGGCTTCCGCCGTAATAATGATAGCAACCATCGTGATGATTATTGCAGGAGCAATGAGCAGCGAAGTGACAATAGAGATGCACCAAGCTCTAGCAGACAAAATAATCGACCTAGGTATCCATGGCCATACAACATGTCAGCCGAAGAACTTTTGAATGGATGATACGTCCAAAACGTATCTACTTTCCCGAACAGTTTTGCTGTTGTTTGCCCTCTAATTTATGTGTTTTGAATGTAACTAACGCGGACTAACACTGTTTTCAGTAGAATTTCTCTGGTGTCTCATTTTTGTGTAGAAGTCCAACTTTCAGGAAAATTCCCGGAAAATCGCAAACCTCATATTTCACCCGAAGACTCACGGAGCCAGAAGACGAGACGGAGGGGGGCTATGAGAGGCCCACACCTGCCCTAGGCGCGGGCCAGGCTTGGCCGCACCTAGGGGTGTTCTGGCCGCCTCGGCCACGCCCTCGACCTCTCCTCCCGACTATATTAAGCCCCTGACCCTAAAAACAGAGGGGGTTCGGCGTTTTTCGAGAAATAATTCCGCTGCTCCGCAGCCACCAGAAACCCCAATCCGGGAACCAGAAACTCCATTCTGGCACCCTGCTAGGACGGGAAATTGGAGGAGATCATCGCCATCGCCATCACCGATGCCTCTCCATCAACCATCCATGATTCCCCCATCCAATTGACCAGTAGGAGAAATGCGTGACTTCTGAAGGTGTTGCTAGCTGACTATTGACGTGACTACTTTTCAAACAACAAACACGGTCCAACCACATGCCAAAGCAGTTGCACTGCAATCCTTCACGCCTTTCGGACAGTTAGTACTGACACCATCATTTGGTTTTTCTCACATTTAAGGTTTTATTTATGCGTCCGACAAAGACATCGCCTAAAGTGTGATGGTGTATTTGGCGGCACATATATAACTCCATCATGATAACTAGGAATAAAGTTGGGGGATATTATTTGCCTAGACCTCTAGATGTCGGCTGATGTAATACCTTGCACACTCGTAAGTCGTAATCCATGTAGTGCTTACACATTTCCTGAAGGGCCATATAGAAAAACCATAACGCTCACTGCAAAGGGACTTTTGGGAACCTGGGTACTATGGATCACTAAGTTACATACTATGTTACATAGTTATCTGTCGTTGCCTATTCGACGGTACCGCGGAGGAGGGATCCTTATGAAGGGGGGAAGAAGTAGGGACCATTGGGCGGAGTGCTAACGGGACGGTGGTACGCGAGTTATCTAGCTTCAGAACACACTGCACTATTGCAGGGCCTACTGTTGCTTGCCTGGAATTATCTGGGTGCTTTCTCGTTGTTACAATGAGTTATGGTTGTGCCTCTAGGGGGATCCGACTTATAAATGAGTCAGGATCTAGGGTTTGTACAGAGAGTCCTAGCCGGAATATAATCTTGTCTAACTACGGAATATTACATTGTCGTGCAAGTCAAGGATCCGCCTACTACCTAACATGTCGTACTAGATCCGGATACCTTGATGGGCCTTGCCGGATCCGATCCGACTCCAGGCGTATGTCGGTTGGGATCCGGCTCCTTATTCCTGGGCTGGACTTCTTCCATCTTGATCAACAGCAACTGGGTCGCCTGATGGGCCGTATGCCACCATCACCATCTGTGGGTCACCCGGACTTGCCGGATCTAGGCACTATCGATAGTACACCAATGAAGTATACCCAGAGCATTACAATCACTAAGTTACAAAAATAGGGACGGGGGATTTCCTTTAGAATGTTCATCTGAAACTTGTCATTTTTGCCTAAGCTACATACTTTCAAATTTGGGTATGAAAAAAGCACGCACGTACATATGGGCATCCTCTACCTGCAGAAATTTTGTTTGAAACTTTTAGAGATACGGATACCGATTTTTTAGCCCCTCCTATATTGGGTTCCATTGAACCTAGGTGCCACTACGTATTTCTAACCCTCACTGTGTTGTTTACTCGTATATATCAACATGGAACACTTACCCCACTGCTCACTCCAACCTCTCGACGCCGTCCCTCAATAAACCATACCCACACTCCCACTCCCCCATCGCCACATTCCTACACCCTCCTCTTGTCTCTTTCTCCTAGCTTTATACGGTCTCCCTTGCCTAGAGGAAGTCAGTCCTCTATCGACATTACCCGAGTAACAAACTAACTGGTATGTTCTTCCTCTTCCCTTTCATAATGGTTCGAGTTTCTTCTTCTCTTGTTGTCTCTTCAAATTTTTTTTGTCTACATCTCAATCCTCACACCCGCCATGAGGAGGATGACGCGTAGAATGGTGAATTATTCAAGGACACCCCCAAGATAAAGAATTGTGCTCCTCTTTTTCCTTATATGAACTTACAAAGAGTATACGATTTAATTCATTCATGTGCAGCTGCAAAAATGTACAAATATAACTTCTCATGAACGGTTTAAGATTTTATTTTTGCTATATATAACTCGATCGACTACATTTATTTTATGTGATTATCTATCGAGTGCACGTGAGAAATCTTGTGATCAACTTCCGAAACAGTGGTTGTTTGATTTCCAAAACACGTTGGGGAATGGCAACTTCCTAACGTGATACAGCACGATTATGGCCCCTTATTTCATGTCGTGCCGTCTTTTTGTCTAGGTTAAATCATGTTTGTGCTCATAGAACACGATTTGCATCTACGACTATTTTATTTAAAAACAAAATAAGGAGGAAGAGAGAGAGAGAGAATACACGACTAGTTGAATATATATCTGCTTTTAAAGAATAGCCATTCAACATAGAAAGGGTAGGGAAGAAAATGTGTTGGTACATTTTCACCGTTTAATTTCGAGCAACGTTCCTTGTCTTCCAAACAATACAAAACGTCCGAGGAGAATGAATCTCTTTCTTTTTATTAAGCACATCAAAAATCATACTAAAAATTAATGACCATAAGAGTTCAAGTGTCTTTTTTTCTAGAATTAATCCCAGAAGGTAAATCGATATCATAGAAGAAAAGCCATGCCGTCCGACGCCACAAGCATTTAGCAAACACTGTGCATGTGAGACCATGTCCTTGGAGACAGTAGAGCAGCGGCAGCGAAGCCTTTTGCGTGGCCGCGAGATCACCACAACTCGAGTGATAGTCTAAGGCCATATTGATATTAGCTGTAACTTGGAAAGGAGATGAAAAGTACAAGCATCTGCATGCCTAGTAACTCAGGAGTTTGGTTGCGTTCGTAGCTTGGTAGATAACCTCCCCGCGGCGGCGAGAAGGAAAGCAACCTCTGACCTGAGCTGGATACATTGTAAGACTACTGGAAGTAAGAGCATCTCTACCGTGGTCTCGATAGGGCCCGATAGCGTTTTGGGGGCCGGCAGTAAGAGCATCTCCAGCCGCGTCCCCCAAAACGTTTCTCAAAGAGATTTGGGGTGCGCCGGATAAAAAAATCGTTTCAGTCGCGTCCCCCAAAGCCCATTTTTGTCCGGCGCGTCCCGATACTGTGTCCGGCGCCCCGAGTCCGTCCCCGTCCCACAGGGGACGCACCGGGCACGCCAGACACAACGAAAAGCGAGGCGAAGCGACGCGGGCCCGACGTGTCAGCGGCTCGGAAGCCTAAAACCCCGTCGCCTACCTTTGGTCAAGCGACGTTAACGGCGTCCCTGTTTTCCCAGGCGATGCAGGGACACGTTTCGTCGTGCATGGCCGTGTGGCCGTCCGCGCCGGCGTTATTGCGTGCAACCACCCGCTGCCGCCGCTGTTTAAAGACGCCCTGCAGTTCTCACCGCTCACAAACCTTCTCGTCGCCGCCGCCTTCCCCCTCCCAGATCTTGTTCGGTCCGCTCCAAAAATGTCGAGCTCGTCCTCCCGCAAGATCGCCGCGGCGAACGGCTTCGGCCGCGGCAGCCTCACCGTGCCGGAGGCGTGGGCGATGTACAACGCCCGGTATCCAGTCCCGCCGGACATGCGGCTGCCAAGCAGCGGCGGCTGGAAGATGCCCGTGAACGGCATTGGCGTTCCACCGCCGCCGAAGCCGCGCACGGACCAATGGAGGGACGCCATCAAGGCCCGTCGGGCTCAACTCACCACCGAGGAGCGGTTGGATCCGACGTGGGCGGCCAACGACAACGACGCCTGGTGGACGACGTACTTCAAGGCGAAGTACGACATCGAGATGCACAGCACCGAAGGGCTCGTCGGCGGCCCCAACAGCTGGAACAAGGACAGCCGTGCCCTGTTCTGGGGCGTTCTGGGCGCACCCTCGAGAACGTCATCCGCGGCATCCGCAACGGCGCTCCAAGGTTGGAGCTGCCGTCATCACCACCGCCGTCTCCTCAATGGCAGTCGAGGACTCGTCGTCCTCGCACTCTTCTTCGTCAGGACCGGCGCGATCGACGCCGTCATCGTCGTACAGGTCGGCGCCCTACACCGTCCCCAAACGGGAGGTGAAGGAGGAGCTGGCGATGCCTGTCAACACGTGGCGGCAGCGGCAGCCGGCGGCAGCAAGGGAGGCGCGGTGGCGCCCTCCTCACCCCGAAGCCGGAGGTGAAGGAGGAGCCGAAGGAACCGTCGCAGGCGGCGCTGCTGGCGGAGTACGAGCGGCAGCAGCGGCTCATCGCCAGCAGCGACGACCCCGAGGACTGCCCAGGTCTGCGGGGGGCGTTCTTGGCGTCCATGAACGACAAGGACACCTGGAGGGGCGACCTCGACGCGGCGATCGCCTTGTCCATCCGTGACTCCGGCAAGCCGCTGGTGGACCTCACCGACGACGGCGAGGCAGGACCAAGCGGCTTGGTGAAGGATGAGCCCGTTGACGAGCCCGTCGACGAGCGCGTCAAGCAGGAGGTCGTCACCGATAAGATGTATAACTTCCATCAGTACTACGACGCCTCCGGTCGCCGCAAGTGGTTATAGATTACCAACGGGCAACGCGGTAGTGACGCACTGGTGGGATGCTAGTGGAGGATGCGAGAGCAAAAATCCTGTGAGGTTTTCTACGAGCGAGCAGCATCGGTGGTCGAATTTGGTTATGTTCAATCCGTCCACCCTGTAGATGAGATTGCAGAGGGTGTGGCAATGACTAAATAACTAGAAGCAGTATGACAATGGCCTCTACTGAGAGGGCACGCTCTCAGCGCTGCCCTCACGCGCTGGGATCCAAATAGCAATATGTTTTCAGTCAGTAGTGAGGTTGCTCGCAATGTCGATGCCAACGACAAGTATACACGCTCTCTGGTGAGAATACCAGATCTCAGATCATACAATGTCGACGAGCTTGTGGTGTACCCTTGCTGAAGGTGGTTGTTCGAAACTTGTCTTTACAGAGGAAAACCCCAAGATCAACACCGATGATATTTTTTTCGAAATGGGGGAAATATCGCCCCAGCTTCTGCATCCAAAGGATGCACACTGCTTTTTTTATTAGATTATTCACAAAACCTTACAAGAACAATACAAAGGATCAACCTCGAAGCCACCTCACTAAACCTACAGTGGGATGAAGGGGGTGACAATACACCAACTCACGTCATCCAAAAACCAAATGCCTTCCCAAACCACCCAATAGCATGTGAGAAGCACATCCAGTCAAGCAGACTCTCCGCGCACGCCAACGCACACGCCATAGAAGTTGCTACCGCCGTCTTCCTCGACTCCATCTTCAAGAGAGATCATCGCATTAACCTTGCAAGACCTGCCGTCGATGCCACCATGACGCCAGACGGCTCCACCATCCTGCACGCATACATCATCCCGCATCCGCCGTCGATGCCCTGCAGCACCAAGCCACCGAGACTCAACGCCAACAATGTGGTAGATGAATACCACTCCACCAACATCCGCCAACATCCAGCAGCTGCTCCAAAAACGATGCCCCAAGAGGTAGAACGACGCAGGGTGCGCCGCCATCGTCCGATCCGGGAGACCCGGACCTAGGGTTTCCCCCGGAGCAGCACGAGTGAGAGACCGCAGACTGCGACGACGATGCCTTCAAGAAGGTAGCGGCGCGACACGTCGCCATCGTCCGCCAACCAAGGTCGGAGCACGGTTTTCACCGGAAGCCGTGCATCCCCAACTCGCCGAGTGCAGTGCCAAGACGGGCAAAGATGACGCCTTCGACAAGGTAACGACGTCGACCGACGCCGCCATCATCCGCCAAGACCGAGGTCGAGGCTCAGTTTTCACCGACCGCCATGACACCCTGGACTAGTTCTCGCCGCCACCCTGCTGCCCACACGGCCAGGGCCACCGCTCGCCGAAAAGAAGACAACACCGCTGCCACCATCCGGAGCCGCCGCTCCGGCGTCCAGGGCCCCCGCCGAGACCACCACCAGCAGCCCCTCCAACACCGAAGGCCGCCGCCACCGAGCCGTCAGATCCCGAGAGCCACCCGCCGCCACGGACGGAGGAGCGGCTGCCGGAGTCGCCGACCAAGGGGGAGACGCGTCGGGGGTGGAAAGCGTCGCCGGGCAGCGGCCTCTGCCCCGGCAAGCCCAGCCCGGACACCTTCCTTCCATGCGGCTGTGCTAGGCATTGGGGGCCGCAGCCAAGGGCCAAATCCCCGCCCCCCCCTTCACCGGCGCCGCTGTCTTCGGCCGGCAGCACCTCGGGGGGCGACGAGAAGGGAGAGAGGGGGAGGATGGACGAGGCGGCGGCGGCTAGGGTTTGCCCCTCTCGGTCGCCTGGAGGAGCGACGCGAGAGGAGCCTGGGGGTCACTAGGGTAAGTAAAGGTTAACGGGCGGCGGAATAGAAATACATATCTTTGAGGTGCTAGCATGTAGGAAGGTCAACTTGAGTCCACGTAGACTGCGTAGTCAAGTTAGCTAGAGGTGTTAGGCTGGTCATAGTGGGGAGTAAGTTAGACTAGTAACATATGTCATGTTAGTAGTCTAGGTTACTATATTCATGGTGGGTAGTAATTTATATGTGGTGTCATGCATTGTGTCATTTACTATATTGTAGACTCATCTTGCATTGGGGTGTGTGATGTTATGGTAACATAACTAGTTAGCACCCCACTCTTTGTTTCCATTTATTGGCATGACATGTCACCAAAATTTCTTGAGATGTGTGATGTCACTAGCTATGTTAGAGCATCTTCATCGGCGCCCCCCAAATAGTCACCGGTAGGGTCGTCGGCACTACTGTATGGGGGGCGCCGGTAGTGCATCCTCTATTTGGGGAGGCTGTTCCCACACCGGCGCCTCCCATACGGCAACCCCCAATTTTTTTATTTTTACAATTTGCATCACTATTTTGTATCATAATTTGCTGTTATTCATTGATATATTTCATGTTTGGACACAATACTTATGTTATTTCATCTATTTTGCATATTTCATCATCATTGGAGGATCGAGCACCGGAGCCAGGATTCTGCTGGAAAAAGCACCGTCAGAACGCAATATTTCGGAAGATCAACTGTGGAAGGAAATTATACCAAAAATCCTATTTTCCCAGATGACGAAGGAAGCCAGAAGGGGGAGCCAGCTGGACCCAAGGTGGGCCCAGACCATAGGGCGGTGCGGCCCATGGCCTGGCCGCGCCACCTGGTGGTGAGGGGGCCCCACAGCCCCTTTCGCCTCCTTTTCTTCGCGAAATCCTTCGTCCCGAAAACCTAAGCCACAGAGGGTACCTCACGAAGAGTTACAGCCGCCTCTGCGGGGCGGAGAACACCAGAGAGAAAAGAGCTCTCCGGCGGGCTGAGATCCGCCGGGGAAATTCCCTCCGGGAGGGGGAAATCGACGCCATCGTCACCGTCATCGAGCTGGACATCATCTCCATCACCATCATCATCATCTCCACCATCATCACCGCCGTCTCCACCGCTGGACATCGTCACCGCCGTAGCAATTTGGGTTTGATCTTGATTGTTTGATAGGGGAAACTCTCCCGGTATCGATTTCTACTTGTTGTTGATGCTATTGAGTGAAACCATTGGACCAAGGTTTATGTTCAGATTGTTATTCATCATCATATCACCTCTGATCATGTTCCATATGATGTCTCGTGAGTAGTTCGTTTAGTTCTTGAGGACATGGGTGAAGTCTAAATGTTAGTAGTGAACTATGGTTGAGTAATATTCAATGTTATGATATTTAAGTTGTGGTGTTATTCTTCTAGTGGTGTCATGTGAACGTCGACTACATGACACTTCACCTTTATGGGCCTAGGGGAATGCATCTTGTACTCGTTTGCCAATTGCGGGGTTGCCGGAGTGACAGAAACCTAAACCCCCGTTGGTATATCGATGCAGGAGGGATAGCAGGATCTCAGAGTTTAAGGCTGTGGTTAGATTTATTCTTAATTACTTTCTTGTAGTTACGGATGCTTGCAAGGGGTATAATCACAAGTATGTATTAGTCCTAGGAAGGGTGGTACATTAGCATAGGTTCACCCACACAACACTTATCAAAACAATGAAGATTATTTAGCCGTATGTAGCGAAAGCACTAGACTAAAATCCCGTGTGTCCTCGAGAACGTTTGGTCATTATAAGTAAACAACCCGGCTTGTCCTTTGTGCTAAAAAGGATTGGGCCACTCGCTGCAATTGTTATTCTCGCACTTTACTTACTCGTACTTTATTCATCTGTTACATCAAAATCCCCTGAATACTTGTCTGTGAGCATTTACAGTGAATTCTTCATCAAAACTGCTTGTCAACACCTTCTGCTCCTCGTTGGGATCGACATTCTTACTTATCGAAGATACTACGATACACCCCCTATACTTGTGGGTCATCAAGACTATTTTCTGGCGCCGTTGCCGGGGAGTGAAGCGCTATTGGTAAGTGGAATTGGTAAGGGAAATATCTACTGTTTGTGCTGATCTTATTTCTGCCTGCTGCCATAATTCATTATGGAGAGATCTTCTCTTGAGTTTTTATTTGGAAAATCTGCTACTACTGCAAAGGTAGTGGATGAGGCGCCAGGTAAAGAAGAGATACCATACAAAATACCTATGAAAATTATTGAACGCGTAGTGAATAACCGTTATACAGGGGATGGAACTGTCCACCCTGGAGATCATTTACTGTTCTTGCATGAATTATGCGGTTTATTCAAGTGTGCAGGTATTGCTATGGATGAACTGAGGAAGAAACTATTCTCTATATCGCTGTCTGGTAAAGCGGCGCATTGGTATAAATTACTGGATAATGGGGATTCTCTTGAATGGAATGATATTGTGCCCCGGTTTTATTCTAAGTTCTATCCTCCAAGTGAAATTCACAAGGATCGGAATCGCATATATAATTTTTGGCCTCATGATGGAGAGAGTATTGCCCAAGCTTGGGGGAGATTGAAGTCTTTAATGCTCAAATGCCCCATTCATGAGCTTCCTGGTAATGTTATTATTGATAATTTCTATGCAAGACTTTCTTTTGAAGACAAGACCTTGCTGGATACTTCTTGTTCTGGATCATTCACGCGCAATAAGGAAGAGTTTAAAAGGGACCTTCTTAATCGGATCCAGGAAAATACTGAAGGATGGGAGATCGACAAAGATAGAGAATCAGGTATAAATTATGATTACAAATGCATTGAAGCTTTTATGGATACTGATAAATTTCGTAATATGAGTGCTACTTATGGTCTTGATTCTCAAGTTGCTGCAAATCTTTATAAAGCTTTTGCCTCTCATTATGAATTGCCTAAGAAGAATTTTGATAAGTATCATGAACCGTACAAAGATAAAATTGATTCATCTATTAATAAATGCGTTGTAGTTGAAACTGTTGATCATGTTATTCCTGAAGCTTATATTGAAAAAACTCCTTTCCCTGCTAAAATGAAGGAGTACTCTGTTATAAATAGTGCGGTTCATAAAAGTGAAAAGAAACCTATAGAACCTGAAGAACAAATAAAAGTTGAGCCTGTTGTTGCAATAGTTAAAGATCTTGTGACTGAAAATTTGGAGGAAGGTCATATTATTTTCTGTGAAGATGCTTCTAATATTGTTTCACATCCTAATAAACCCAAGCAAGCTAGTGTTCCTATGCTATCTGTTAGAATTGGTGATCATTGCTATTATGGTTTATGTGATATTGGTGCAAGTATTAGTGCTATTCCTTATGAGCTTTATACGGAGATTATGCACGAAATTGGTTCTTGTGAACTTGAAGATATTGGTGTGGTTATTCAGCTTGCTAATAGAGAAACTATTTCTCCAATTGGTATTGTTCGAGATGTGGAAGTTCTATGTGGTAAGATTAAATATCCTGCTGACTTTTTGGTACTTGGTTCTGCTGCTAGTGATTATTGTCCTATTATTTTTGGTAGACCTTTTCTAAATACTTGTGGAGCTATTATAGATTGCAAGAAAGAGAAAATTTTGACTAAATTTGCTGGTGAATCTTATGAGTTTAACTTCTCTAAATTTACCAAAACTCCTTATAAAGCTGATTTGCCTAATAATGATTTTAAAATGGAACAGTGTGCATCTATTGTTCTTGTTCCTAATAATCCTTTGCAGCAACATTTGGAGAATAGCGAGAGTGATATTTTCAGGAAAGAAAGGGATGAGCTTGAGGAAATCTTTCTTCGCCAACCTATTCTTAAGCATGATTTACCGGTGGAAGATCTGGATACAACACCGCCACCAAAGGAAGATCCTGTCTTTGATTTAAAACCATTGCCTGATAATCTTAAATATGCTCATATTGATGATAAGAAAATATATCCTGTTATTATTAGTTCTAAGCTTACAGAGTTTGAAGAAGAAAGGCTATTGGAAATATTGAAGAAACACCGAGGTGCTATTGGCTACACTCTTGATGATTTGAAGGGGATTTCTCCCTCTATATGCCAACACGCCATTAATATGGAAGATGATGCAAAGCCTGTTGTTGAACCTCAGCGTCGTCTAATTCCTAAGATGAAGGATGTGGTAAGAAATGAGGTATTACGACTTCTTGAAGCTGGTATTATATATCCTATTGCTGATAGTAGATGGGTTAGTCCTGTGCATTGTGTTCCTAAGAAAGGAGGAATGACTGTTGTGCCTAATGATAATGATGAGCTCATACCTCAAAGAGTAGTTGTAGGTTATAGAATGTGCATTGATTATCGAAAAGTTAATAAAGTTACTAAAAAGATCATTACCCTTTGCCTTTTATTGATCAAATGTTAGAAAGGTTATCTAAAAATACTCATTTTTGTTTTCTTGATGGTTATTCTGGGTTTTCACAAATTGCTGTTAAAACTAAGGATCAAGAGAAAACCACTTTCACTTGTCCCTATGGAACTTATGCTTATAGACGTATGCCTTTTGGTTTATGTAATGCTCCTGCTACTTTTCAAAGATGCATGTCTGCTATTTTTCATGGTTTTTGCGAGAGTATTGTAGAGGTATTCATGGATGATTTTCTGTCTATGGGAATTCTTTTGATAATTGCTTGCGGAACCTTGATAAAGTTTTGCAGAGATGTGAAGAAACTAACCTTGTTCTTAATTGGGAGAAATGCCACTTTATGGTTAATGAAGGAATTGTATTGGGACATAAAATTTCCGAAAGAGGTATTGAAGTTGATAGAGCTAAAGTTGTAGCAATTGAGAAGATGCCCTATCCTAGGGATGTTAAAGGTATTCGTAGTGTTCTTGGTCATGCTGGGTTTTATAGGAGGTTTATTAAAGATTTCTCCAAGATTTCAAAGCCTCTTACTAATCTTCTTCAAAAAGATGTACCTTTTGTTTTTGATGATGATTGTAAGGAAGCTTTTGAAACTCTAAAGAAAGCCTTAACAACTGCTCCTATAGTTGAACCTTCTGATTGGAATTTACCATTTGAAATTATGTGTGATGCTAGTGATTTTGCTGTAGGCACTGTTCTTGGACAGCGAGTAGATAAAAAATTGAATGTTATTCATTATGCTAGTAAAACTCTTGATAGTGCTCAAAGAAATTATGCTACTACTGAAAAGGAATTGTTAGCTGTAGTCTTTGCTTGTGATAAGTTTAGATCTTATATTGTTGATTCGAAAGTTACTATACATACTGATCATGCTACAATCAGATACCTTATGCAAAAGAAAGATGCTAAGCCAAGGCTTATTAGATGGGTACTTCTGTTGCAAGAATTTGATTTACATATTGTAGATAGGAAAGGTGCTGATAATCCTGTTGCTGATAATTTGTCTAGATTGGAAAATATTGCTTATGATCCTGTTCCTGTTAATGATAGTTTTCCAAATGAACAATTGGCTGCAATAAAGGTGAGTTCGCGAGACAGTCCTTGGTATGCTGATTATGCTAACTTTATTGTTTCCAAGTACTTGCCTCCAACCTTTTCAGCTCAGCAAAGGAGGAAATTCTTTTATGACTTGAGGCATTATTTCTGGGATGACCCACATTTATATAAAGAAGGAGTGGATGGTATTCTGCGAAGATGTGTGCCCGAGTATGAACAACAAGAGATATTGAGTAAATGTCATGGTAGTGCTTATAGAGGACATCACGCCGGAGAAAGAACCGCGCAAAAGGTTCTGCAATCAGGTTTTTATTGGCCAACTCTCTTCAAAGATGCAAGAAAGTTTATTTTATCTTGTGACGAATGCCAAAGGGTTGGTAATATCTCTAGACGCAATGAAATGCCGATGAATTATACTCTTGTTATTGAACCGTTCGATTGTTGGGGATTTGACTTCATGGGACCTTTTCCCTCTTCAGAAGGTAACACTCATATACTTGTTGTTGTTGATTATGTTACTAAATGGGTGGAAGCCATACCTACAAAAAGTGCTGATGGTGAGACCTCTTTAAAAATGCTCTTAGATATTATTTTTCCTAGATTTGGAGTTCCTAGATATATTATAACTGATGGAGGTTCTCATTTTATTCATGGTGGTTTTAGAAAAACCCTTGCTAGATATGGTATTAATCATAGAATTGCTTCCGCTTATCATCCTCAAACTAGTGGGCAAGTAGAACTATCAAATAGAGAGATTAAATCTATCTTGCAAAAGACTGTTAATAAAACTAGAAAGAATTGGGCTAGTAAATTGAAGGATGCACTTTGGGCTTATAGAACTGCTTATAAAAATCCCATGGGAATGTCACCTTATAAAATGGTTTATGGAAAAGCTTGTCATTTACCTTTAGAACTAGAGCACAAAGCTTATTGGGCTGTTAGAGAATTAAATAAAGATCCTAAACTTGCCGGTAATAATAGGTTGTTGCAATTGAGTTCTCTAGATGAATGGAGAAGTGAAGCTTATGAAAATGCTAAACTCTTTAAAGAGAAAGTTAAAAAATGGCATGATAGAAGGATTATCAAAAGAGAATTTAATATTGGAGATAAAGTCCTATTGTATCGGTCTCGTCTCAGATTCTTTGCAGGGAAATTACTCTCGAAATGGGAAGGACCGTATGTTGTCGAGGAGGTGTATCGTTCAGGAGCAATTAAAATTAGCTCTCTCTAAGGCAATGCTACGCAAGTGGTGAATGGACAAAGACTCAAGCATTATATCTCAGGTGATTCTTATAATGTTGATGTTGATATTATTCGAGTGGAAACACCGGAGGCTTTCATCAAAGGACAAATTGACAGTCCGCCAGAACTCGACTTTGAATAGGTAACAGTACTGGTAATGAAAAGTTCGCAATTTACTTTCCGAACAATATTTTTGCTGTTTTTGGAAAATATGAAAAATTACGAGATCGAAACGGAGTGGAAAAGACGCACGAGGGCGTGCCACCATAGGCCGGCGCGGCCTGGCCTGGGCCCGCGCCGCCCTATGAGCTGGCCACCTCGTCGCCCCTTTTCGACTCTGGTTCGACCTGGTACTTTCCTTTTGTCGTGAAATTTTTTGCTATATAATCCCCCGGACCCCTGGAGGCCCGTATATCGCTTTTTCGACGTGTTTTGTTTCGAGCTGTTTCTGCCAGGATCTGTTTTCAGTTTAGAAGCACCATGGTCTCCAAGAACAAGGGCAAGGAGCTTCCGGATGAAGATAATCAAGATCTTGAGTGGAAAGAGGAAGACAAGAGCGTCAAGGAAGAAGATGAAGAAGAGGTGGAGGAAGACTCGCGTGCACACCCGCGTGCTACCATCGCAAGCGTCAAGGTGGTGGACAACCCCTTCAGTGCAAACAAGAGCGCAAGAATTCGCACCAGAGGAGGGGTTCCACGTCATTACCTAGCTCCAAAGACATCTTTCGCAGGCACTCACCATCCCTTCCGCAATCTAATTTTCAATAATCAAATTGAAAGGATTCCCAGGGCAGCATTGCCTAGCAATTGGGATATAGATCGTTCTAACACTGCAGGAAGGACGAAGCCTGAGGGTGAAGAGTGGGGAAATAACTCCAAGAGTTGGGACTCGCCGTCGGACATACTTCTTAACCGCGTCGAGCACAATTCGGAGATGATTCGCAACCTCACATACAAGATTGATGAGCTTCAGGAGCTTGTTGAGAAGCTTGTCAGGAGTTCATCACCACCATCGCCGAAGGAGTAATTCATCATCGGTATTGGCATCCCCTTGGTTTGTTCCAAGCTTGGGGGAGTGCCGCGGTATCACATCATCACTACCCTTTACTTTTTACTGTCAAGTAGTGTCATATCATGAGTAGGGAAGTTATCATATAAGATGGGTTGCAGTTTGGAAGTATCTCTCCTTTAGTTGGTTATCTATGTATCCCTTGGTGTGAGTTATCGTTATGGAATATTAATGATAAGTCTTATCATCTACATATTGCACATTGATGTCTACTTCCCCCTCCTTTTCCTGTAGACAGTGTTGGGCCTCCAAGAGCAGAGGTTTGTAGAACAGCAGCAAGTTTTCCCTTAAGTGGATCACCCAAGGTTTATCGAACTCAGGGAGGAAGAGGTCAAAGATATCCCTCTCATGCAACCCTGCAACCACAAAGCAAGAAGTCTCTTGTGTCCCCAACACACCTAATAGGTGCACTAGTTCGGCGAAGAGATAGTGAAATACAGGTGGTATGAATAAGTATGAGCAGTAGCAACGGTGCCAGAAAATAGCTTGCTGGCGTGTAGTTGATGGTGGTAGTATTGCAGCAGTAGTAACGCAAAGAAACACGATAAACAAGCAGCGATAGCAGTATTTAGGAACAAGGCCTAGGGATTACACTTTCACTAGTGGACACTCTCAACATTGATCACATAACAGAATAGATAAATGCATACTCTACACTTTTGTTGGATGATGAACACATTGCGTAGGATTACACGAACCCTCAATGCCGGAGTTAACAAGCTCCACAATTAATGTTCATATTTTAGTAACCTTTGAGTGCAAGATAGATCAACATAACCAAATAGATCACATCAATACCATCATAGTAATAGTTAACTTCACAATCCACAAGAGATCATGATCATAGCCTACGACAAGAACCACATGGTGCACACACTAGTCACCTTTACACCATGCAGGAGGAATAGAATACTTTAATAACATCACTAGAGTAGCACATAGATGAATTGTGATACAAAACTCATATGAATCTCAATCATGTAAAGCAGCTCATGAGATCATTGTATTGAAGTACATAGGAGAGAGATTAACCACATAGCTACCGGTACAGCCCCGAGCCTCGATGGAGAACTACTCCCTCCTCATGGGAGCAGCAGCGGTGATGAAGATGGCGGTGGAGATGGCAGCGGTGTCGATGGAGAAGCCTTCCGGGGGCACTTCCCCGTTCCGGCAGCGTGCCGGAACAGAGACTCCTGTCCCCCAGATCTTGGCCTCGTGATGGCGGCGGCTCTGGAAGGTTTCTGTGGTTTTCGTCGAACGCATCAGGGTTTTCGATCCAGGGGCTTTAAATAGGCGAAGAGGCGGCGCAGGAGGGTCGAAGGGGCGACGACACCATAGGGCGGCGCGGCCAGGGCCTGGGCCACGCCGGCCTATGGTCTGGGGGCCCAGTGCCCCCCCCCTCTGGTCCTTCCCGGGTGTTCTGGATGCTTCCGGTGAAAATAGGAACTTGGGCGTTGATTTCGTCCGATTCCGAGAATATTTCGTTACTAGGATTTCTGAAACCAAAAACAGCAGAAAACAGGAACTGGCACTTCGGCATCTTGTTAATAGGTTAGTTCCAGAAAATGCACGAATATGACATAAAGTGTGCATAAAACATGTAGATAACATCAATAATGTGGCATGGAACATAAGAAATTATCGATACGTCAGAGACGTATCAGCATCCCCAAGCTTAGTTCTGCTCGTCCCGAGCAGGTAAAACGATAACAAAGATAATTTCTGGAGTGACATGCCATCATAAACTTGATCATACTATTTGTAAAGCATATGTAGTGAATGCAGCGATCAAAACAATGTATATGATATGAGTAAACAAGTGAATCATATAGCAAAGACTTTTCATGAATAGCACTTCAAGACAAGCATCAATAAGTCTTGCATAAGAGTTAACTCATAAAGCAATAATTCAAAGTAAAGGCATTGAAGCAACACATAAGAAGATTAAGTTTCAGCGGTTGCTTTCAACTTATAACATGTATATCTCATGGATAATTGTCAACATAGAGTAATATAATAAGTGCAATATGCAAGTATGTAGGAATCAATGCACAGTTCACACAAGTGTTTGCTTCTTGAGGTGGAGAGAAATAGGTGAACTGACTCAACATAAAAGTAAAAGAATGGTCCTTCAAAGAGGAAAGCATCGATTGCTATATTTGTGCGAGAGCTTTGATTTTGAAAACATAAAGAGAGCATAAAAATAAAGTTTTGAGAGGTGTATGTTGTTGTCAACGAATGGTAGCGGGTACTCTAACCCCCTTGCCAGACAAACCTTCAAAGAGCGGCTCCCATTTTATTTTATTTTGGGTGGCACTCCTTCCAACCTTTCTTTCACAAACCATGGCTAACCGAATCCTCGGGTGCCTGCCAACAATCTCATACCATGAAGGAGTGCCTTTTTATTTTAGTTTTATTATGATGACACTCCTCCCAACCTTTGCTTACACAAGCCATGGCTAACCGAATCCTTCGGGTGCCGTCCAACAATCACATACCATGGAGGAGTGTCTATTTTTGTTAATTAATTTGGGACTGGGAATCCCATTGCCAGCTCTTTTTGCAAAATTATTGGATAAGCGGATGAAGCCACTAGTCCATTGGTGAAAGTTGCCCAACAAGATTGAAAGATAAACACCACATACTTCCTCATGAGCTATAAAACATTGACACAAATCAGAGGTGATAAATTTTGAATTGTTTAAAGGTAGCACTCAAGCAATTTACTTTGGAATGGCGGAGAAATACCATGTAGTAGGTAGGTATGGTGGACACAAATGGCATAGTGGTTGGCTCAAGTATTTTGGGTGCATGAGAAGTATTCCCTCTCGATACAAGGTTTAGGCTAGCAAGGCTATTTGAAACAAACACAAGGATGAACCGGTGCAGCAAAACTCACATAAAAGACACATTGTAAACATTATAAGACTCTACACCGTCTTCCTTGTTGTTCAAACTCAATACTAGAAATTATCTAGACCTTAGAGAGACCAAATATGCAAACCAAATTAGCAAGCTCTGAGTGTTTCTTCATTAATAGGTGCAAAGTATATGATGCAAGAGCTTAAACATGAGCACAACAATTGCCAAGTATCACATTACCCAAGACATTTATAGCAATTACTACATGTATCATTTTCCAATTCCAACCATATAACAATTTAACGAAGAAGAAACTTCGCCATGAATACTAAAAGCTAAGAACACATGTGTTCATATGCAACAGCGGAGCGTGTCTCTCTCCCACACAAGCATGATGTAATCCAATTTATTCAAACACAAACAAAAATAAAAGCATACAGACGCTCCAAGCAAAGCACATAAGATGTGATGGAATAAAAATATAGTTTCAGGGGAGGAACCTGATAATTTGTCGATGAAGAAGGGGATGCCTTGGGCATCCCCAAGCTTAGACGCTTGAGTCTTCTTGATATAAGCAGGGGTGAACCACCGGGGCATCCCCAAGCTTAGAGCTTTCACTCTCCTTAATCATGTTGCATCATACTCCTCTCTTGATCCTTGAAAACTTCCTCCACACCAAACTCGAAACAACTCATTAGAGGGTTAGTGCACAATAAAAATTAACATATTCAGAGGTGACACAATCATTCTTAACACTTCTGAACATTGCATAAAGCTACTGGACATTAATGGATTAAAGAAATTCATCCAACATAGCAAAAGAGGCAATGCGAAATAAAAGGCAGAATCTGTCAAAACAGAACAGTTCGTATTGACGAATTTTAAAATGGCACCATACTTGCTCAAATGAAAATGCCCAAATTGAATGAAAGTTGTGTACATATCTGAAGATCATGCACGTAAATTGGCTTAATTTTCTGAGCTACCTACAGGGAGGTGGACCCAGATTCGTGACAGCAAAGAAATCTGGAACTGCGCAGTAATCCAAATCTAGTACTTACTTTTCTATCAACGGCTTTACTTGGCACAATAAAACACAAAACTAAGATAAGGAGAGGTTGCTACAGTAGTAAACAACTTCCAAGACACAAATTTAAAACAAAGTACTGTAGCAAAATAACACATGGGTTATCTCCCAAGAAGTTCTTTCTTTACAGCCATTAAGATGGGCTCAGCAGTTTTAATGATGCACTCGCAAGAAATAGTATTTGAACCAAAAGAGAGCATCAAGAGGCAAATTCAAAACACATTTAAGTCTAACATGCTTCCTATGCAAAGGAATCTTGTAAATAAATAAGTTCATGAAGAGCAAAGTAACAAGCATAGGAAGATAAAACAAGTGTAGCTTCAAAAATTTCAGCAGATAGAGAGGTGTTTTAGTAACATGAAAATTTCTACAACCATATTTTCCTCTCTCATAATAACTTTCAGTAGCATCATGAGCAAACTCAACAATATAACTATCACATAAAGCATTCTTATCATGAGTCTCATGCATAAAATTATTGCTACTCCCATAAGCATAATCAATTTTATTAGTAATAGTGGGAGCAAATTCAACAAAGTAGCTACCATTATTATTCTCATCATCAAATATAGGAGGCATATTGTAATCATAATCAAATTCATCCTCCATAACAGGTGGTAACAAAAGACTACTATCATCATAATCATCATATATGGGAGGCAAAGTATCATCAAAGAAAATTTTCTCCTCAATGCTTGGGGGACTAAAAATATCATGCTCATCAAAGCCAGCTTCCCCAAGCTTAGAATTTTCCATATCATTAGCAACAATGGTGTTCAAAGTATTCATGCTAACATGTTCCATGGGTTTTTTAATTTTCGGATCAAACCATCCATGTCTTAAATCAGGAAATAGAATAAGAAGATCATTCTTGTCCATTATGCCAAACTAGTGTAAACAAGAAACAAAAAGATGCAATTGCAGGATCTAAAGGAAATAGCTTCGAGCACAAACACAATGGCGCCAGAAAAGTACTGTTACCTGGAACTGAAGTATGAGTGCCTTTTACCTTTCCTCCCCGGCAACGGCGCCAGAAAATAGCTTGATGTCTACTTCCCCCTCCTTTTCCTGTAGACAGTGTTGGGCCTCCAAGAGCAGAGGTTTGTAGAACAGCAGCAAGTTTTCCCTTAAGTGGATCACCCAAGGTTTATCGAACTCAGGGAGGAAGAGGTCAAAGATATCCCTCTCATGCAACCCTGCAACCACAAAGCAAGAAGTCTCTTGTGTCCCCAACACACCTAATAGGTGCACTAGTTCGGCGAAGAGATAGTGAAATACAGGTGGTATGAATAAGTATGAGCAGTAGCAACGGTGCCAGAAAATAGCTTGCTGGCGTGTAGTTGATGGTGGTAGTATTGCAGCAGTAGTAACGCAGTAAAACAGTAAACAAGCAGCGATAGCAGTATTTAGGAACAAGGCCTAGGGATTACACTTTCACTAGTGGACACTCTCAACATTGATCACATAACAGAATAGATAAATGCATACTCTACACTTTTGTTGGATGATGAACACATTGCGTAGGATTACACGAACCCTCAATGCCGGAGTTAACAAGCTCCACAATTAATGTTCATATTTTAGTAACCTTTGAGTGCAAGATAGATCAACATAACCAAATAGATCACATCAATACCATCATAGTAATAGTTAACTTCACAATCCACAAGAGATCATGATCATAGCCTACGACAAGAACCACATGGTGCACACACTAGTCACCTTTACACCATGCAGGAGGAATAGAATACTTTAATAACATCACTAGAGTAGCACATAGATGAATTGTGATACAAAACTCATATGAATCTCAATCATGTAAAGCAGCTCATGAGATCATTGTATTGAAGTACATAGGAGAGAGATTAACCACATAGCTACCGGTACAGCCCCGAGCCTCGATGGAGAACTACTCCCTCCTCATGGGAGCAGCAGCGGTGATGAAGATGGCGGTGGAGATGGCAGCGGTGTCGATGGAGAAGCCTTCCGGGGGCACTTCCCCGTTCCGGCAGCGTGCCGGAACAGAGACTCCTGTCCCCCAGATCTTGGCCTCGTGATGGCGGCGGCTCTGGAAGGTTTCTGTGGTTTTCGTCGAACGCATCAGGGTTTTCGATCCAGGGGCTTTAAATAGGCGAAGAGGCGGCGCAGGAGGGTCGAAGGGGCGACGACACCATAGGGCGGCGCGGCCAGGGCCTGGGCCGCGCCGGCCTATGGTCTGGGGGCCCAGTGCCCCCCCTCTGGTCCTTCCCGGGTGTTCTGGATGCTTCCGGTGAAAATAGGAACTTGGGCGTTGATTTCATCCGATTCCGAGAATATTTCGATACTAGGATTTCTGAAACCAAAAACAGCAGAAAACAGGAACTGGCACTTCGGCATCTTGTTAATAGGTTAGTTCCAGAAAATGCACGAATATGACATAAAGTGTGCATAAAACATGTAGATAACATCAATAATGTGGCATGGAACATAAGAAATTATCGATACGTCGGAGACGTATCACACATCTTATTTTAGTTTGCAATCTCTATTATATGATATACCTTGTTGTTAGTATTGGTATCACTTTGGGAGCATTGAATAAATCTATTTGGTTTTGGCAAACTTAGCATTGGTCAATAGCAACAACACTTTGAGGTTTAAGTAGAAAAGAGAAATACATGTAGTTGTTTCATTGTCTTTCTTTCTTGTTAGCTCATAGCTTATTATTCTGAAGTTAAAATTGTTTGTGCTTACAAGGAAGATGCATGATTGTTTCTATCACATGTATATTTGTTTGTTTCCCTCGACTCTTATGCTTGCTAGTTAACCTTGCTAGCCAAAGACCTGTACTGAGAGGGAATACTTCTCATGCATCCAAACCTTAACCCAAACCTATGCCATTTGTGTCCACCATACCTACCTACTACATGGTATTTTCTGCCATTCCAAGTAAATACTTCGTGTGCTACCTTTAAACAATTCAAAACTTATTATCTCTTATTTGTGTCAATGTTTTATAGCTCATGAGGAAGTATGTGGTGTTTTATCTTTCAATCTTGTTGGGCAACTTTCACCAATGGACTAGTGGCTTCATCCGCTTATCCAATAATTTTGCAAAAAGAGCTGGCAATGGGATTCCCAGTCCCAAATTAATTAAACTAAAAAGACACTCCTCCATGGTATGTGATTGATGGATGGCACCCGAAGGATTCGGTTAGCCATGGCTTGTGTAAGCAAAGGTTGGGGGGAGTGTCATCATAATAAAACTAAAATAAAAAGGCACTCCTTCATGGTATGAGATTGTTGGCAGGCACCCGAGGATTCGGTTAGCCATGGTTTGTGAAAGAAAGGTTGGAAGGAGTGCCACACAAAATAAAAATAAAATGGGAGCCGCTCTTTGAAGGTTTGTCTGGCAAGGGGGTTAGAGTACCCGCTACCAGTCGTTGACAACAACAAACACCTCTCAAAATGTTACTTTTATTATCTCTATATGATTTCAAAACTGAAAAAGCTCTAGCACATGATTTAATCACTGCTTCCCTCTACGAAGGGCCTGTCTTTTACTTTATGTTGAGTCAGTAAACCTATTTCCCTCCATCTCAAGCAAGCATTTGAGTAGTTGTGATCAAACCATTATATTGTGATCTGCTTCATCATGACTTTCATTCTTCCTTGTTTATTACAAGTTTTATCTGAATGAATATAGCTTTGCAAGTTATCAATGATCATGAGGAGACTATTATGATTGAGTATGCAAGTTGTGCCTTATAAACTTTAACATGAGAGCATTGCTCGATAGATAAGTATAACCTGTTAATTGTTCTCTGACCAAGAACGAAGTTTTCCATCACCAACTATGATTTCTTATGCACCTTTATTTGTGATTACCTTATACTTGTTTCAAGTTGAGTTATATGAGGAAGTTGTTTACTAGAATGTCTTGTGTGAATGAATATGATGCTTCTTGTCCGTATTTTATTTATCGACTCTTCACTCCATAAACATGTGGTCCTGTTTACTGAGTTCAGTTTCGCTTGGGGACAAGCGAGGTCTAAGCTTGGGGGGAGTTGATACGTCCAATTTGCATCACTATTTTGTATCATAATTTGCTGTTATTCATTGATATATTTCATGTTTGGACACAATACTTATGTTATTTCATCTATTTTGCATGTTTCATCATCATTGGAGGATCGAGCACCGGAGCCAGGATTCTGCTGGAAAAAGCACCGTCAGAACGCAATATTTCGGAAGATCAACTGTGGAAGGAAATTATACCAAAAATCCTATTTTCCCAGATGACGAAGGAAGCCAGAAGGGGGAGCCAGCTGGACCCAAGGTGGGCCCAGACCATAGGGCGGCGCGGCCCATGGCCTGGCCGCGCCACCTGGTGGTGAGGGGGCCCCACAGCCCCTTTCGCCTCCTTTTCTTCGCGAAATCCTTCGTCCCGAAAACCTAAGCCATAGAGGGTACCTCACGAAGAGTTACAGCCGCCTCTGCGGGGCGGAGAACACCAGAGAGAAAAGAGCTCTCCGGCGGGCTGAGATCCGCCGGGGAAATTCCC
Source organism: Lolium perenne (assembly GCF_019359855.2). NCBI lineage: Eukaryota > Viridiplantae > Streptophyta > Magnoliopsida > Poales > Poaceae > Lolium > Lolium perenne. The sequence goes on along the minus strand of NW_027248969.1, from coordinate 234,465 downwards.
TCCGGGAGGGGGAAATCGACGCCATCGTCACCGTCATCGAGCTGGACATCATCTCCATCACCATCATCATCATCTCCACCATCATCACCGCCGTCTCCACCGCTGGACATCGTCACCGCCGTAGCAATTTGGGTTTGATCTTGATTGTTTGATAGGGGAAACTCTCCCGGTATCGATTTCTACTTGTTGTTGATGCTATTGAGTGAAACCATTGGACCAAGGTTTATGTTCAGATTGTTATTCATCATCATATCACCTCTGATCATGTTCCATATGATGTCTCGTGAGTAGTTCGTTTAGTTCTTGAGGACATGGGTGAAGTCTAAATGTTAGTAGTGAACTATGGTTGAGTAATATTCAATGTTATGATATTTAAGTTGTGGTGTTATTCTTCTAGTGGTGTCATGTGAACGTCGACTACATGACACTTCACCTTTATGGGCCTAGGGGAATGCATCTTGTACTCGTTTGCCAATTGCGGGGTTGCCGGAGTGACAGAAACCTAAACCCCCGTTGGTATATCGATGCAGGAGGGATAGCAGGATCTCAGAGTTTAAGGCTGTGGTTAGATTTATTCTTAATTACTTTCTTGTAGTTGCGGATGCTTGCAAGGGGTATAATCACAAGTATGTATTAGTCCTAGGAAGGGTGGTACATTAGCATAGGTTCACCCACACAACACTTATCAAAACAATGAAGATTATTTAGCCGTATGTAGCGAAAGCACTAGACTAAAATCCCGTGTGTCCTCGAGAACGTTTGGTCATTATAAGTAAACAACCCGGCTTGTCCTTTGTGCTAAAAAGGATTGGGCCACTCGCTGCAATTGTTATTCTCGCACTTTACTTACTCGTACTTTATTCATTTGTTACATCAAAACCCCCTGAATACTTGTCTGTGAGCATTTACAGTGAATTCTTCATCAAAACTGCTTGTCAACACCTTTTGCTCCTCGTTGGGATCGACATTCTTACTTATCGAAGATACTACGATACACCCCCTATACTTGTGGGTCATCACACCGCCTCAAGGATGACACTGCACTCACCAGTATGCCCCTTGTAGATCCCCTGCCAAGCAAAGAGCAATTCTTCCAGCCCCAATGCATACAGTCAATGCTTCTGAGCATCCAGGAAATCCACTTGCTGCATTTTTTTGCAGGATCCGAGTTGTATCATCTTCTTTTGGTGCTCTCAAATAGTCTTTAGCAAACACCGCTATGATGGCTCGGAAAAACATGTAGAGAGTCTCTGTACATGTCGACTCTGCCATCCGTATGTAGTCATTGGCTGTATCTGGAGGAGCTCCGTATGCAAGACAGCGCATTGCAGCAGTGCACTTCTGAAATGAGGTGAAGCCCAACATATCTATGCAATCTAGCTTGGCCATGAAGTACTTATCGTACTCCATGACGTCGTAGAAAATCTTCAAGAACAGCTCCGTCTTCATCCTAAACCGACACCGAAATTCTTTCGGCGAATGAGTCGCGTCGTCGTTGAAGTAGTCGGCGTCAAGTAGCATTGCGTCGGCTTGATGATGCCGGTTGATGTTCCTCCTCTTGCCTGGCTTTGAGCCGCCACGATGAGACACGACAAAGAAAGGCTGGCGAAAACGCGCAGCATGCTCGTCAGAATGAGCTGCTGCTGTTGCCACCGGACAGCCTGAACGTTCTGCTCCTCCGTGAACAGCTGCACCATCATCTCGTCATCGCTATCCATCGCGGCAATCGGACGAACAACTTGCGGGAGGGGCGGTTGTGCCACGGTGGCTGTGAGCTCTGTTCCGGGCGAAACAGCTGCCGCCGGTCGAGGGGGTGGCGGCCGTGTCGATGGACGGCGGTTCCTAGACAGGCAGCGGTTTCTATTGCAAGCAGGGGCGCGTCGGCGACGACGATGGTGGCGATCTAGAGGGGTGGGAGTCGGCTCGGGCGTGGGTAGGAGGCGGGACGTCGGTGCTGTGGCTGCCAGGCGGAGCACACGCTCGTTTTCTGACGTTCCGCGAGGCGTCGGCACGCCCGATTCGCGCCCTTGGCCAGGAGCCAGCACGGGGTTGCCGGCGCTTCTATTGGGCTCGAAAACTAGCCGGTGCCGTTTGAGACGCACCGGTGCGAACCCATTAGAGCATCTCCAGCCGCGTCCCCCAAAGCGTCCCCCAAACCGCGCCGGATTGAGCGTTTGAGGGACGTGATAAGTGGTGGCCCGATCTTCTCAGTAAGCAATGGTGATGATGATGATCACGGGGTGATGGCAGCGGAGTAACACGACGATGTAGTGGAAGATAACTTGTATGACGCAACGAGATCTCTCGATTGGTCCCTGTCGCCAATGCAACAGCTCTCAACCCTGCAAGATATTCGCAACTCCACACACTTGCGCACGTAGCCGCTGACCACGAAGCGGTAAGTTGCAACCGTCTAATTCCCAATGGAATAGCAGATCACACAAGACTTTTTCAGGATCTACACAATATCCAGCAATATGGTGTAGGGATTCAATAGTTTTGCTAGAGCAAACAACTAAGAACTAGGGTTTATCTTAAACGTGGTCTAAAGCAGCTAGGGGGCGTCCCTGGCACTTATATAGGCGTCCGAGACGACTCCTGGTCGAAAAGATAGAAAAATAACCGACCCAGAATAGATCTGGTCGAGACAGACTCGGACGAATCCGGTCTGGAATCCGGTCAACCGGGCCAGGGACCGGATCGGCCGGTCTGGCGTCCGGTCAACCAGGCGGCAACCGGGAAGTTGCGAGGTTTTCCGGTTTTCATCCGATACGAGCATCGCATCCGGTTGGCGCCCGGTCAACCGGGCCAGGGACCGGGCTGGCCGGTCTGGCAGCCGGTCTAACCGGGTGCTGGACCGGCCTGGACGTCTTCTTCTCCTCTCGCGCATGCCTCCCGCTCCTCCCTCGCGCGTCCATGAGATATCTTCATTGTCCAGCTCCATGTCCAGCTTCACGTCCATCTTGACGTCCGTCTTCATGTCCAACTTCTCTTCTCCTGGTGCGATGCTTGTCTCCTCTTGATACCTGATGATACATAAGTAATAGGACTTAGGCAGTATAAAGTTGTCATCAATCAAAGTACCGTTTAGAAACAAGTTCACCTGTTGTTTAAGTAGCTTCGCACGAGCCCTTGTAACTGGTCCAATCTGAACTTCATTGGACTTGAGCTTCACAGCAGGTTCATCTTCATTTATCAGTGACGGAGGTAATGGTGTAGTAGGGATGTCCTCATCATCTCCCCCCCTTCAAAAGGCATCGACCCCGACGCTCCAAGGTCTTCTCCGTCATATGATGTCAAATCAGCAACATTGAAAGAATTACTGACACCAAACTCATCAACTGGAAGATCTATCGAGTATGCATTATCATTGATCTTGGCAAGCACTTTGTAAGGACCAGCACCACGAGGCTTCAACTTAGACTTCCGCAGCTTCGGGAACCTATCCTTGCGAAAATGTACCCAGGCCATATCACCAGGCTTGAACAACATCTCTTTGCGCTTCTTATTCATCCTTGCAGCATTGCTCTTGACTTTCTTCTCTATCAACTCTTTAGTCTTCACATGGATTTTTCGCACAAAATCTGCCCTCTTGGATGCCTCCATATTAACTCTCTCATGTATGGGCAAAGGCAACAAGTCAAGTGGAGTAATGGGTTTAAAACCATACACCACCTCAAAAGGACATAGCTCCGTGGTAGAATGTACCGCCCTATTGTAAGCAAACTCTACATGCGGCAAACACTCTTCCCACTCCTTCAGGTTCTTCTTGATCATGGATCTTAACAGTTGTGACAAGGTTCGATTCACCACCTCAGTTTGACCATCAGTTTGGGGATGACAAGTAGTACTGAATAGTAGCTTTGTCCCCAGCTTTCCCCAAAGTGTCTTCCAGAAGTAGCTCATGAACTTCACATCACGATCAGAAACAATAGTCTTTGGGACTCCATGTAGTCGAACAATCTCCCTGAAAAATAGGTTAGCAATATGCGACGCATCGTCGCTTTTGTGGCAGGCAATAAAGTGTGACATTTTAGAAAATCTGTCCACTACCACAAATATAGAATCATGGCCTCTCTTAGTACGCGGCAAACCCAACACAAAATCCATACTAATATCTTCCCAAGGTGTAGTAGGTGCCGGTAATGGAGTATACAAACCGTGAGGCTTCAGCTTGGACTTGGACTTGTTGCAAGTAATGCACCTCTTCACATACCTGTCCACATCCCGCCTCATCTTTGGCCAATAAAAATGATCAGCGAGCATGAGTAGCGTCTTCTCACGCCCAAAGTGACCCATCAAACCTCTAGCACGTGATTCCTGCAATAAGAGCAAACGCACAGACGATTCTGGAACACATAGTTTGTTAGCTCGAAACAAGAACCCATCATGTATGTGATATTTTTCCCATGCTTTACCAAGAGCACATAAGCGATATGGTTCAGCAAAATCATGATCAGTCGCATATAAATCACATAACACCTCTAATCCAGGAACTTTATCAAGTTGAGTTAATAGCATATTCTTCCTAGATAGAGCATCAGCAACAATATTATCTTTTCCCTTTTTATGCTTAATAATGTACGGAAAAGACTCAATGAACTCAACCCACTTAGCAAGACGCCTATGCAAAGTAGATTGGGCTTTCAGATATTTCAAACCTTCATGATCAGAATGTATGATAAATTCCTTTGGCCACAAATAATGTTGCCAAACCTCAAGAACTCTAATTAAAGCATACAATTCTTTATCATATATTGGATAGTTCAACTTAGCACCAGAAAGTTTCTCAGAAAAATATGCAATTGGGCGACCCTCTTGCATTAACACACCACCAATTCCAATACCACTAGCATCACATTCAATCTCAAATTGCTTATTGAAATCAGGAAGTGCAAGTAACGGTGCAGAAGTTAACAATCGTTTCAGTTCATCAAAAGCATGATCTTGGGCAACGCCCCACTCAAATGCAACACCCTTTTTAGTCAAGTCATTCAAAGGTGCAGCAATAGTAGAAAAATTTGGCACAAAACGGCGATAAAACCCAGCTAGACCATGAAAACTTCTAACTTGACTCACATTCATGGGAGTAGGCCAATTTAGAATAGCTTCAATTTTAGACACATCTACTTCTACTCCATGCTTAGAGACAACATAACCCAGAAATATGACCTTATCTTTGCAAAATGTGCACTTCTCAAGATTACCATAGAGTTTACTATCACGCAACACTTGCAAAACATGTCGAATATGTATAATATGATCAAATTCATTGCGGCTGTAAATTAATATGTCATCAAAATACACAACAACAAACTTGCCAATAAATTCTCGCAAAACATGGTTCATCAGTCTCATGAAAGTACTAGGTGCATTAGTCAAACCAAAAGGCATTACTAACCACTCATATAAACCAAATTTTGTTTTAAAGGAGGTTTTCCACTCATCCCCTTCTTTCATCCTAATTTGATGGTAACCACTACGCAAATCAACTTTAGTGAACACAGCAGCACCACTCAATTCATCTAGCATATCCTCTAAACGGGGAATAGGGTGACGATATCGAATAGTGATATTGTTTATAGCTCTACAATCTACGCACATACGCCATGTACCATCTTTCTTAGGAACAAGAATAACAGGAACAACACAAGGACTAAGGCTTATGCGGATATAACCTTTGTCGAGTAGCGCTTGTACTTGCTTATGTATCTCCTTCGTCCCTTCGGGGTTCGTTCTATATGGTGCCCGATTGGGTAGCGAAGCTCCGGGAATCAAGTCGATTTGATGCTCAATACCTCGCAATGGTGGAAGTCCTGCGGGTACCTCATCCGGAAACACGTCGCCAAATTCCTGCAAAACATTAGAAACACCAAGAGGAAGAGGGGTCATGTCGTTAGAAACCAAAACCGTACCCCTGTACAAGAGCACAAGAGGCATGGCTGTAGGATCCTCACTAAATTCTCTCATGTCTTCTTTGGTGGCTAATGAGACTAAGGAATTCACTCTCTCACTTTTTGTTATATCACTCACAACATTACAATTCTCTCGCCTATCTAAAGAAGCATCCTCCAAGTTGACTTCAACTTTCTGATGAGACTCGTTGACAATTTGCTGTGGTGTCATAGGCTGTAAATTGATTTTCTTGCCCTTGAACTCCAAGTGATATGTATTGGCACGGCCATTGTGTTGCACAGAACGGTCATAGAGCCAAGGCCGACCCAATAGTAGGTGACACACCGTCATAGGAACAACATCAAAATCAATGCAATCCTTATACGGTTCAATAGGAAACTCAACACACACCATGTGGTTTACCTTCATCTCACCATTGTCGCTCAACCACTGAATATAGTATGGATGCGGGTGCGGTAGATACTTCAACTTCAGCTTGGTACACAACTCCTTGCTTGCTAAATTGCGGCAACTCCCGCCATCAATAATGACCTTGCAAGCCTTGTTAGGACCAACTAAAGCCTTTGTTTGGAACAAATTGCAGCGCTAAGTAGATGCACTAGGCAACACATTAAGAGCACGCTGTGACACAACAATGGTGCGAGCCTCAGACGGATATGCATCTTCACCATCAGTGTCATAATCATCATCTTCTGGAGCATTAGGATCAACATCATCTCCAGTCTCGTATTCATTGTCCTCATAGATAACCATGACTTTCCGGTTAGGAAATCTCTCTTGAAGTGACCTTTGCTACCACATGTATGACAAAGCATATCACGGTTACACGCAGTAGACACATTAGAGCCACTCGTACTTGCAGCAGATTCAGACTTCTTTGTGTTAGACACATTGGAGACCGACTTACTAGGTGGAGTAGAGTAAGGTGCGGAGCGCGTCGAAGGCGCCGGCGCCGTAGATGGGGCCGCGCGGGGTGTGTAACGCCCAGCTCCTGTAGCTCGACCTTTGATCTTTGCTTCGTCAGCCAACTGTGATCAGCTTCTCTTGCGTGATGTAACAATTGATTCATATTGGTGTAGCTGTAGTGACGAACAATGCCTTTGATATCATACTTCAAACCATTGAGGAAACGCTGCATTGTCATCTCGAGAGACTCACGGACACGGCCACGCTGCATAAGCATCTCCATCTCCATGTAGTATTCATCCACAGTCTTCACACCTTATCTCAATAGAGTCAGCTTATCATATATATTCCGCAAGTAATTTGTAGGCACGAAGCGAGCAGTCATCGCCTCCTTCATGGCACGCCATGTGCGTATAGGTTGCTCACGATCCTCTTCTCGGTTACGAACAAAAGCATCCCACCAACGTAAAGCATAACCATCAAATTCAAAAGAAGCAAGCTTGATCTTCCGATCTTCAGTATAATGTGGATGTAAGCTCCACAACTTCTCAATATTGAGCTCCCAAGTGAGGTATTCTTCAACATCAGCTCCTCCTTCAAACTTGGGTATAGTAAACTTGGGCTTACCCAAACCATCTTCCTCATCTTGACCACGACCATTGCGGCCAAGTGGAACCCAACCGCGAGCACGATTACCACGTGGCGCATCACGAGCATTGTGTGCGTCATCTTGAAGCTCAGGATCATCCTCATCTTCTTGATGTTGTTGCGCGGTCAAATTCTCAACAGCTAAGCGCAAATCAGCAAGATTGCGTTGTACATCCGTCATTTGATCTTGCATTGTAGTGACGGTCACATGAGTAGCATCCAGCTTTTGGGAAATCTCATCAATCTTCCCATTAAGCACCTCGTCCTGAGCGCGGAATTCACGTCGCATCTCATTACGAAGAGCCTCATACTCCCTCCATGTGATAATATCTGCAGCACTCTTGTTTTCCTGGTTAACAATTCTATGATCACTAGCAGACATCGTTAGTAGATTAGTGCACTAAAGCAAAAAGATTTGGTGGTACTTTCACAACTCACTCAAAACTGGTAAGAAAAGGAGATCTTACCGTTCCAAAGTAAATTAGTGTTGCTTACCACTTGTAGTAACAACTAGTGCACGGATGTAGCGAGGCAAATATCAAGGGTATAAGAACAAATGACACAACAAAGCAGGGTATATGTGGGGCTGTAGGTAGGCTACCTATTTGCACCAATAACAAGCTCTAGCGCTGACCGTAGACAACCAATGATACTCACACAAGGCGATATAATGGGGCAATGCAACTATATGTGGGAAAAAGGTTGCAATGCACAAGAGAGACGCTAGCAAAGCTCAACGAGATAGGCACAAGATTGCTCAACTACGGGTGCAGTAAAGTAAACTTAGGCCTTCACTTGAATCAACTAGCACGTCACTTTTTTCTTTTTGGATTTTCTATTTGTATAACACACGCAGCGATGTAGCTCTTTTTGCTTCTTTTCAATTTTCTCTTTATTTTTTATTTTCTGACACAACTCCTTGATAACACGGCCAACAGAAATATGCAAAGCACCGATAACCTAACGAGCAGCCTGTCGAGCGGTAAAACTAGTCTCTTCTGGGGAAGTTCCTAGTCACTTTATATCGAAAGGCTGTGTCTATGGTTGGGAACAAGCACACTGTACGCTATGTGGACTCGGAGTAACAAAAACTGACACTAGACGACAAAGTAACACAAGATGATAGAGTAAACTCAAACCCTAAAATACTAGATGGAAAGAAAAGAAACGCAAAAACAACTACGAAAAGCAACTAAAACTTGAAATTAGTGCAATCTAAGGCTATGGCAAACCCTAACCCTAACTTTTTATGGCTTTTTCTGGATAGGACAACACTCACAACTCAACTATGGGGTGGATTGTGGATGGCTTACCGAGGAAAACTGGAAATCTGATACCAAGATGATAAGGGGTGGCCCGATCTTCTCAGTAAGCAATGGTGATGATGATGATCACGGGGTGATGGCAGCGGAGTAACACGACGATGTAGTGGAAGATAACTTGTATGACGCAACGAGATCTCTCGATTGGTCCCTATCGCCAATGCAACAGCTCTTAACCCTGCAAGATATTCGCAACTCCACACACTTGCGCACGTAGCCGCCGACCACGAAGCGGTAAGTTGCAACCGTCTAATTCCCAATGGAACAGCAGATCACACAAGACTTTTTCAGGATCTACACAATATCAAGCAATATGGTGTAGGGATTCAATAGTTTTGCTAGAGCAAACAACTAAGAACTAGGGTTTATCTTAAACGTGGTCTAAAGCAGCTAGGGGGCGTCCTGGGCACTTATATAGGCGTCCGGGACGACTCCTGGTCGAAAAGATACAAAAATAACCGACCCAGAATAGATCTGGTCGAGACAGACTCAGACGAATCCGGTCTGGAATCCGGTCAACCGAGCCAGGGAACGGATCGGCCGGTCTGGCGTCCGGTCAACCGGGCGGCAACCGGGAAGTTGCGAGGTTTTCCGGTTTTCATCCGGTACGAGCATCGCATCCGGTTAGCGCCCGGTCAACCGGGCCAGGGACCGGGCTGGCCGGTCTGGCGGCCGGTCTAACCGGGTGCTGGACCGGCCTGGACGTTTTCTTCTCCTCTCGCGCATGCCTCCCGCTCCTCCCTCGCGCGTCCATGAGATATCTTCATGTCCAGCTCCATGTCCAGCTTCACGTCCATCTTGACGTCCGTCTTCATGTCCAGCTGCTCTTCTCCTCCTCGTGCGATGCTTGTCTCCTCTTGATACCTGATGATCCATAAGTAATAGGACTTAGGCAGTATAAAGTTCTCATCAATTAAAGTACCGTTTAGAAACAAGTTCACATGTTGTTTAAGTAGCTTCGCACGAGCCCTTGTAATTGGTCCAATCCGAACTTCATTGGACTTGAGCTTCACAGCAGGTTCATCTTCATTTATCAGTGACGGAGGTAATGGTGTAGTAGGGATGTCCTCATCAGGACGTGTTTCGTTCGTGCCACGTTTGGGGGACGTCGCTCCCCAGTCGCGTCCCCCAAACAAAATTTCGGAAATTTTAAACTTAACGAGATTCGATTAAGATTCGTCCAAATTTACATAGTTTCGAACGAAATTTGACTAAATTTAAACTAAACCTAATCCCACGCCGCCAAACGGGTGTCATGCGAGCCTAATCGACACAGATTGTTGCCACCATCTCTCGTGTGCAAAATGTCGTGTCACAGCGCCACAGGCTAAGGCAAGATAAGCCTCGCCTAATGCGGTGCCAAACCATCTGCAACCTCGCGTCCGCATAGGGCGTACCTATGTGTATGTCAAGGGGGCCACCACCCCCCCTCCCTCCTCCCCCTCAGGCTTGAAAAATTAGTGAAGAAAATTTTATTTTAGGGTTTTAAATTAGAAAACATAGCCCCCCCCCTCAACATGGTGTGTTTTCTCTTTTGCCCCCCCAACCAATCTATGCCTGCATCCGCACACCATAGAGGTCGTTGGTATCCGCTGCGCCACCAAACATCAGCAACCCTCGCCTGCCCATGGCAGGCACGACCACCGAGTGGTAGCTCAACACCACATTGTTGTTATCTAGAGCATAGATCCGACGACCTCCTCAATGCCAATTGCAGCCTACCGCCAGGTATGTTGTTAGGGCATCTCCAACCGGGCGACCAAAACGGACGCGCTAGACCGTCCGTTTTGGGCCGTTTGGGTGGCCGCGCGGACGCGCGGACGGAGCCCCGCGTCCGCGCGTCCGTTTGGGTCGCGCCCTGCACCCAACGCAGCGGCCACCCAGTTGGCCATTTGACATATTTATTTGAGAAATAGGCCATCTGGCCACGCATACTTATAAATAGTACGTAACAAATATAGAATAATATCTTAAAATTATAGAATAATATCAAATAAACTGTTGCATGGTGAAGAAATTAAATGTGGCATAGTTCGAAGAAATATCAAAATTACAAATTGAGATTGTCAACTCAATTTGTGCGCTCTAGGATCTCCTTCTGCCTCTTCTCGAACCAAGCTCTCTTCGCCTCGCTCATGTTGGTCAAGTCGGCGTTCATGATCAGGTTGTCCTCGGCTTGCCGTTTGAGCTCAACTTCCTTCGCCTTCAACTCCACCTCTTGGGCCCTTGCCATTGCTATGAGCTCAATTTCTCTCTCTTTGAGCTCAATTTCTCTAGCTTTGGTCTTGGCCTTGACCTCTTCAATCTCAAGCTTCTTCTTTTGGACATCGAAGTAGTTCTTCCTGTCCTCATCTTTCTCCTGGCGCCTTCTCTCATCCCTCTTGTCCGTGGACACCTCTCTGTCGGCATGCATCTCCTTCAAAGTGCCAAACAATAGCATGGACGAGGCATCACGGTTCAAGTCGGCTTTGGTTGCCTTGTGGCCGCGAGGACGACTTGCACGAGAAGTGGAGCTACCGCAAGGCTGGCCACCATCAAGGTCAATGACCGTGGGATCTTTGGCGGTCTTGTTGCCAGTCAAGGTCGCCATGTGACATAGGCATCCCCAATGGGCCTGCCGAAGATAGTACCCGGGGTTTACTGAAGGCCCACGACTCGAAGAATAAGAAGAATCGGAAGCCCAAGTTGTTGTTAAGGAAAGCTAGAGTTGTATTAGGAGATAATATTTGTAATCTTGCGGGATGAGTTGGAAACCCTCCTGGACTCTGTAACTTGTACAATACGAATCCCTCGGCTCCACCTCCTATATAAGGGGGAGTCGAGGGACAAAGATAGCATCGAATCATTGTCTCACAAACCCTAGTTTTCATATCGTCGAGTACTTTTCGGCTGAAACCTTCAAGATCTACTTGCCCTCTACTTCCAACTAAACCCTAGTCTACAACCCGTAGGCATTGACAAGTTAATCCCTTGTCAATTGGCGCCGTCTGTGGGGATTAGAGGCGTCAAGGATCTGATTTCGATGGCACATTCAAGATCGTCGACTTCATCAATAGCAAGCAACGCGATGGATCGAGGTAAACAGATCGCAACTGGTCCTGTCGATTTTGTTCCTCACCTGCCCTCCCGTTTGGATGCATATGAGTATCTGGAGGAGCCTATGGAGATGACGTTCGGAAGATTCCACTTTCGCGTCGAGAAAGAGGGAGTGTATCGTCTCGAAATTCCGATCTCGTCGGGATTGTCGGCGGTCAATTCCAATTTTTCGAGCTCAACATCGTCAATCGAGTCAGGCGAAGAGGAGACTTCATCGCCACGCTTCATTAGCACCAGGGCAAGCGAAAAGCTCGCTAAGATCTTCAGCGACATGTCCTTCGAGTCATCCGCGGACTCCTATATTAACGATGACTCGAGGAGTGTCGACAGCTTCAACTTCATCGACAAATCCACTACAGTGGGCAAGGTCTTCACCAATCTTTATGATGGTGTCACCAAACCCAGCACAAACCTGAATACAAAATACCATCAGATTTATGCCATCGGAGAGCCAAGCCGCGATCAGGAGGAAACGTCCGAGGCTTTCGATGATTTGGGAAATCCATACGTCGATCCCTCTGATTTACGACGAGGTCTAGGCAACAAATATGTCGGACCTACGCCTCGTGTTAGGGTTCAACTCCCGCAAGCAGCATGGGATAGAGCCGCAAGAGCTATGGATGGCTCAGAACCAATGGCCACAATAGCCACGCCAGAAGAGTTGCAAGCATATCAATATAGGCTCGCACGAGCTGCGAGGGAATTGGAAAAACAGACAGCTGCTCTGAACAGAAGAAGGGAGGCAGCCTCCGCGTCAAGCAAGCGAAGGGCAGAGCTGAGCCGACAATCTGGAACTTCGGGAGATAGCCACAGGGAAGCTCGGAACAGAGCAAGATCAAGGTTGCAAAACATACCTGAAGGAGAAAGAGAGCACTTGGTTCAAAACCTCGACATGTCTTTTATGTCGATAGACACGAGAGGGAATATTATCCCCAAGACACCAGAAGCTGGGTATATGGCGACACAGGCCTTTATCCTTGCATCCAGGCCACCTCCAGGAGATCCAAGGGAGGCATTGTACAACATGGCAATGGTAGGAGTTGGAGCCATGGGAACGGCGTTTGCATCAACACCTCCCGAAGGAACAGCAAGGCAAAATAGTCCAAGACCTGCGGCAGCAGCAACAGTTCCCAAAGGAACAAGTGGAGCAAGAGACACGGCAGCGCATGCAAGGGTGGACAGAGCACGACAAAGTAGAAGGGAACATCGGCATTCCCCAGAACTAAACGACGAGGACATGTGCGGTTTGCCATGCTTCACGAGGAGAGTCCGAAAAACTCGAGTCCCTTCAGGGTTTAAACTGCCTGATAACTTCAAAAAATTTGACGGTCTGCAAGATCCAGAGGATTGGCTAGTTGATTACCTCGAGACGGTGAAGCTTACAGGAGGAACCAGAGCAACAGCTATGCAAAGCATCCAGGTGCATTTAAGTGGAGCCGCGCGATCTTGGATAAAAAAGCTTCCTCCAGGATCTATCGACGGCTGGGATAGCTTCGAGGACGTGTTCGTCAAGAATTTCTGGTCCACCTGCAAAAAACCTGCATCGCTAGAGGAATTGAGGGCGTGTCGACAAAAGCCAGATGAATCAATGAGAAAATACATCCAAAGGTGGAATATCATTAAAAACTCGGCAGATAATATATCTGACGAGAGAGCGATGGATGCGTTTGTCGCAGGAATCAGGTGAGGAGATTTTGTCAAGGATTTGGGGAGAACCAATCCAAAGACAGTATCCGCATTAATGGAGATAGCAAACAGATGGGCAGATGGAGAAGATGTTGTTCACAACAAACGGCATAGGTCACCAGAGGAGGACCGCGGCCGAAATTATCAAAATAGGCGACGATTTCCTCGGCAGTACTCGGGCTATGATGCTCCTGGGCAAATTTCGGCTAGCTTCCGAGCAAGCGCCGGAGGAAACAATAGAGATGATTATCAGAGGAGCAGTGAGCAGCGAGGTGACAATAGAGATGACTCTCGAAACAACAGGCAAAATACAGGGTCAAGGTTTTAGAGGCCTTTTGTGTCTCCCGAGGAGATGATGAACGGGCCGTGTCAGATGCATTTTTACCTCGACAATAACGGAAAAAGACAGTCAGGACACTTGCAAAAGGATTGCCGAAATTTCCAGGCAATGTTAAGGTGGGCAGGGCATGCCAATGCTCAGGCAGCGCCCAGAAATCCTCAAGGACCCAGGAGTGAGATTCACCTGCCACCTCCTCTCGCAATTACGGACGATAATCGACATCAGCTAAGAATTGCGGCAGCACCTGCACCACCGCCTTATGTTGATCCCAATTCCAACGGAGCGGTCTCGATGATTCAGAAATGCAGGCCATCCAATAGAGCTCAGAAAGTAATCTCGCGACAGGTGTTCATGCCAGAGAAGATGCCTCCACCAACGGTTGAGTATCTAAATTGGTCAGGGCAAGATATTGGATTCACAATAGCGGATCATCCACAGCAAGTTCCTCGACCATGGCAATCAGCACTTATCTTACCAGCAGTAATTGCAGGATTCGAGGTATCTCGAGTGTTCATAGATGGCGGAAGCAGTTTAAACCTTATGTATGCAGATACATTAAGGAAGATGAATATATCCCTAGCAAACCTGAAACCAACCGACACGCGATTCCATGGTATTACACCGGAGAAGCCAAGTTATCCGCTGGGGAAGATTAATCTCGACGTCCAGTTTGGGACCCGAGAAAACTACAGAATAGAGAAGCTGGAATTTGAAGTCGTGGATTTCCCATCACAATACCACGCTTTGTTGGGGCGCCCAGCATATGCTAGGTTTATGGCAGTACCACATTATACGTACCTGTTATGGAGGATGCCTGGACCTAAGGGACCAATCACAGTCAAAGGAAGCTTTGCGCTAGCCGATAAGTGTGATAAGGATTTTCATCGACTGTCAGAAACCTTCGGGATGCAAGCAGAGTACATGGCGTCAAGGCTCACGACTGACTATGATGTGTTGCTAGACGTAGGAAGGCCAAATAAAGAATCAACTTTCAACACTGAGAAAAATTCTAAGGAGGTGCAGATCCACCCGACAGACCCGAAAAAGACGACGTCCATTGCAAACGACATGGACCTCTCATAGGAAAGCGCGCTCATCGAGTTCCTCCGTGAGCACTGGAAAATCTTCGCATGGTGTCCAGCTGACATGCCAGGAGTACCCAGGGAACTTGCCGAGCACCACCTAAACTTGGATCCATTAGCGAGACCAATAAAACAACCTTTGCGGCATTTTTCAGAGCCATTAGGATGTGAACGTCTTTCCTTCCTGGATTCATATTCTGGTTACAACCAGATCAGATTGAAAGAAGAAGATGAAGTCAAAACAGCATTCATCACACCTTATGGCGTATTTTGCTATAGAACAATGCCTTTTGGTCTGAAAAACGCGGGAGCAACATACCAGAGGATGATGCAGAAGTGCTTAGCAACACATATTGGGAAAAATGTACAAGTATACATCGATGATGTCGTCATAACATCAAAAAAGGGGACAACGCTAATCGAGGATCTGAAGGAAACTTTCGACAACCTCGACAAGTTTTGCCTCAAATTGAACCCGACGAAGTGTTCCTTTGGTGTCCCTGCAGGAGAACTTCTTGGGTTTCTAGTCTCAGCAAGAGGGATTGAAGCAAATCCCAAAAAAATCCAAGCTATCGTAACAATGAGGAAGCCAACAAAGTTGAAGGATATACATCAGTTAACTGGGCGAGTCGCAGCTTTAAGCAGATTTGTCGCCAGACTGGAAGAAAAAGCGTTACCGTTCTATACTCTAATCAAGCAAGGAGAGAAATTCCAGTGGAACGAAGAGGCCGATAGAGCCTTCGAGGATTTGAAGCGCACAATTTCGACACCACCAATCTTGGTGGCGCCGAAAGAAAAGGAACCTCTCCTGTTATACATCGCAGCCACACCTCAGGTGGTTAGCACGGCGCTAGTTGTCGAAAGAGAAGAAGAAGGGAAACTCCATGGAGTGCAAAGGCCGGTATATTTTATCAGTGAAGTTTTATCGCCTTCCAAACAGCGGTATCCGCAGTACCAGAAGTTAGCATATGGAGTATTCACGACAGCAAGAAAATTGCGCCACTATTTTTTGGCACACCCGATAATAGTGGTCAATGAAGCACCTCTATCGCATATACTAAACAATCCAGAAGCTACAGGACGTGTCTCCCTTTGGGGAATAGAACTTTCCCCTCGGGACATCACGTATGAAAAAAGAAAAGCAATCAAGTCGCAAATTCTGCCAGATTTCATTGCACAGTGGATGGAGCTCCAAAATACAGGACACCCAGACTTGTCGAGAACTTGGACCATGAACTTCGATGGATCCAAGAGAGTAGAAGGAGCTGGTGCAGGAGTGATACTCATATCACCTGAAGGCGACAAATTGAAGTATGTCCTACGGATGACGTTCCCAAACGCATCTAACAATGAAGCAGAATATGAAGCTCTTATACACGGGATGAAGATGGCGAAAGCTTGCGGGGCAACTCGACTAAAAATCTTTGGCGACTCACAATTGGTAGCTCAGCAGGTTATGAACCAATGTGATGCAGTCAATGATAGCATGGTGGCATACAAGGAAGTGTACAATGAGCTTGAGAAGCTGTTTGATGGATGCGAAGTAAATCACATCAGTAGGCTGAGCAACGATGAAGCCGATGTTCTCGCAAACATCGGGTCACAGTGCCTTCCAATCCCGCCAGGTGTGTTTTGGGAAGAGATAGCTGAGAGATCTACAAAGCCATAGAAGGCGCAGAAGAAGAAGAAGGAGGAGAAAACTTCGGCGCCTCTCAAAGAAGCTACAGATGAAGAAGAGGACCAGGAGCTGGTGATGATGGTAGAAGTCCCATGGATGCAAGCGTACATATCGTATATCCTAAGGAAAGAAATACCCGACGACCCAGTTGAAGCAAGGCGAGTTATTCGACGATCCAAAGCTTTCACAGTGGTCAAAGGGGAGTTATACAAGCGAAGTATTTCGGGCGTGCTGCAAAGGTGCGTTACACCCGAAGAAGGAAGGATAATCTTAAAGGATGTACACGAAGGAATATGTGGTCACCACGCGAGCAGTCGAGCTATTGCGGCCAAGGTTTTTCGAGCTGGATTTTACTGGTTGACAGCAATCGAGGATGCAAAAGAAATAGTACGGACCTGCGACGCGTGCCAGAGATTCGCTGCAAGACCCCACTCTCCAGCAGTAGAGCTGATGCCAATACCATTGTCTTGGCCCTTTGCCCAATGGGGTCTCGATATGGTGGGAAAGTTACACAAGGCTTCGCCAGGAGGATACGAGTACATGTTGGTTGCTGTCGATAAATTCACCAAGTGGATAGAAGCAAAGCCGATAAATTCACCAGATGCAGCATCAGCAATAAAATTCGTGAAGGGCATCGTTTTTCGATTTGGAGTACCTCACAGCATCGTCACAGACAATGGTAATAACTTTACGTCCAAGGAGTTCAAGGCATACTGCGCAGAAGTGGGCATCAAATTGCACTTCGCGTCAGTTGGGCACCCGCAAACCAACGGCCAAGTCGAGAAAGCCAATGGTATTATCTGCAACGGTATTAAAAAGCGCTTGCTAGGACCGCTTGAAAAGGCTCGACATACCTGGCCAGAAGAATTGCCAAGTGTCTTGTGGAGTATTCGAACAACACCAAACACGGCGACACAAGAAACTCCGTTCTTCTTAGTCCATGGAGCTGAGGCAGTACTACCAATCGAAATAGAGCACGACTCCCCAAGAGTCAGAGAGTATGATGAAGAAACCTCAAGAAGAGCTTTGGAGGACGATGTGGATGCACTCGACGAAGCTCGAGATGAAGTACTTTCACGGGTTACCAAGTACCAGCAAGACCTAAAAAACTACCATAGTCGCCGATTGCGGCCAAGATCTTTCCAGGTCGGAGATTTGGTCCTACGGCTCAATCAACAAAGTACTGAAAAGCTCGAGTCGCCTTGGCTGGGCCCTTACGTCGTCACAGAAGTAATCGAAGGAGGAGCGTACAGGATCAAGGACAAGAAGACAGGGGTTCCCGAGAAAAACCCCTGGAACGTGGCGCAGCTCAGGCGGTTCTACGCTTAGAGCCGAAATATAGTCCTCCTTTGTAAAAAATACAATGTACTGAAACGCCCGCGAGTTTTCAGACGCACTCTTTTCCTTTTCAGGGCACCGAGTGGGGCTGGAAAGGTTTTTAATGAGGCGGGCTCGCGGTGCTGCAATATAATAAAAGATAGTGGTGGTATACATCTTTTTTTCGACAGGCTCGGGGGCTCATAACCCACAACAGCAAAATACATATGTTCTCACAAAACAGAAAATTCTTCGAGATGACAAAATAGTATAAGCTCCAGCCAAAGGCTCGGGGGCTTCGCATTATAGATTACACTTTACAATATAGACAACTTCATCAATACAAAGAATTCGACGAAAAGTATAAACACAACTTTTCGCAATATAGTACAACTCAGTCGAGGCCAAATATACTATCTATGGATAAGCCTTTGTTATTTGCAGCAGTTGTCTTGTGCTCAGCATAGCTCCCCTTGACGAAGAATTCAGAATTCATCCGAAGAAGTTCATCCATCATCGCTTCGGCCACAGGAGTCACCATGTCATTGATTTCGTCGACGTTATTCTTGCATCGCGATTTCTTGGCCAGGCTGTCCGGGACAATCTTCGTCAGATCTAGTTTTGGATGGCAAATATGTATCATGATCATGCGAATCTTGCTCCAGCAGTCAACTGAGCTCGTACAAAGTTATGAATCCGAGGAGCATCTCGAAACTTTTCCATCAATCCAAGAAGAGTATCGGGAGCTTCATCTCGCGGGAACATAGTCTTGTAAACAAGGGTCAAGGTTCTCGTGCAGAAGTTAAGGAATTCGCGAACCTGACACGCGCGGTCTTGGAACCTGACAATCTGTTGGGTCCACTCGGGAGTGGCCCAGAACAGACAGCCGTGGTTAAGAGAAAGGTTAACGAGGAGGTTTGTTCTTACATTAACCCTTTCATCTTCAGCAGCAGTGTCGAGAACAGAACCTATCAAGCGAAAGAACAAGAAATTCAAAAAACAAGGGGGTACAGCAAAAAGACAGAAGAAGTTCTGGGTTGAAAAAGCATACCTAACATATCCACACTAGCTTCAGTCATCAGCTCGAGCATAATATTTTCTCGAGTAGTTGCTTTTTCAGCTTCCAAAATAGCAGCTTCCTTGGCAGTTATGGCTTCTTTAGCTTGTTGAAGGGAAATTTTCTCTCTTTCGGATGCTTTGCGGGATTGCTCCATCATTGCAAGAGTTTGCTTTTTCATGGACCGAAGTTGTTGGTGAAGTTCTTGCAAATCTTGCGAGGAGTGTTTACTTGAAGAACCTTCGACAAGGTCATCATCGACAGGTGTTTTCTTCGAGGAGGAAGCAGGAAAAGTGTCGGCAGGATGAGGATTTGCGGAGTAGTTATCAAATATCAACTGGAAAAGAAAATTTCAGTATCAATGATCATGCAAAATAGAATTCCATTGATCTTCGGGAAATTTACATAGATATTACAGAAGGAGTTTTCAAAAGAATCACTACGATAGTTGTCGCCAAAGCTACTGTGACGACAACATCAAAAGAAACAGTAAAAATAAAAACAGAAAAAGATAGGGCACTCTACTAGACCTCCGGCTTCGACGAGCTAGGAGCAGGAGTAGGCCTGAATCCAAGAAAGGCAAGGATCTTCTTTGTGTTGGGCTTTGCAGCCCTGATCAGCGACTGCCACTTCGTGGTCTCCATCTCCTGTGTGTCACCAACTTTGGTCCAGTCGATATTTTGGTGGCTGTCAGCAACCAAGGCGATAGTGCTTTCAATGGCAACCTTCATATTTTCTTGGCGCAACTTCAGTCCAAGATCTTCTGGCGGATTAAAGCACTTGGCAAGAGCAAGAAAAGTCGCGGGTTCCTTTTTCTTCGGGAAGAAGTAGGGGAAGAGCCGTGACAATCCTTCCTTGGTCTGATCAATGCCGTCGCGTGCTTCTTCTCCGTGAAACTCAAGGAACGCAAGTGCGTCAAGAAGAGGATCATTGTCGGGATCTTCAAGTTCATATTCCTGAGATGTTTTACCTGTCGAGGCAGAAAATTATTGATCAACAAATGAGTAAAGAAAAGCAAGTCCAAAGAATACAAAATGGTTCGGGTACTCACTGACAAAGCGACGGTTTTGCGACTTCAGGCGTTTAGTAATCGCGTCTTCGCGAGCAGATTGTGCGGCTATATGCTCGGTCAACGAAGTCTCGGCGTCGTGAAGCCTCTTCTGAAGTTCTTCGACACCAGCAGCGTCGGCCTTGGCCTTGTCAGCCTCTGCCCTAGCCTTACTAGCATCTGATTCGGCCTTCTTACGAGCCTCCTCACTTTGCTCTAATTTCTGAGCAAGTGTGTCGGCACGTTTGTTGGCCTCTGCCAGTTTTTCTGCCAAGATAGTTAAATCCAGTTAAAATCACGACAAGAAAGGAGTGAGAAGGGAAAGTTAAAGAGAAGCAAAAAGACATTACCTTCAGCTTTGCTAGCATACTCGCGGTACCCAACGAATTGGGCACCGAAGCGGATGAATTCCTTAATCAAAGGCTGTTAAAGAAAAATAGAGAAAGAAAGCATCGGTAGGGGAAAAAGTGCGATAGCACAAAATGAAAGAACGCAAACAGTAAAAACATCGACAGCGTCAGAAAGCATTCAAGGACTTACATCATCCAAAAGAGGAGTCGAGGAGCTACCCAATTGTAAGGTAGGCTCTGTGATTGATTCAACCCTCGCCCTTTTTGGTGAAGGGACAAGGGGGCTTGCAGGAGGAGTAGGTGCGTCAGTGTTTTGTTGAGGAGGCGAAGATTCTTCTCCTTCAACTTGCACCTCAGAAACAACTAGAGTATGCGACGTACTCGTTCGAGCAGTCGCATCAATAGCTGGCATTTCTTCCTCGTCACCACTACGATTAAATGGCGATAGTATAAGAAGCAAGATAGACAAAAATCTTCAAGTAGCAAAACAGTAAGAAACAAGGGGTGACTTAGGAACTGACGAGGGTGTCAAGATATGGATCAAAAGCTGTCTTCCGATTTGAAGGAGCAGCTTCTTCGGCTTTGGAAGTGCCGGAATCTTCGACGTCTGTCCTCTTCCTTTTGTTCTTTGGAGAAACAGCAGGAGGAGGAGAGTGTGCCGATGTGGTAGCCTCAGAGCCAGCCTCCTTTTCAGAGGATCCCGCAGATTTTCGAGAACCTACGGGTTCACTATCAGGGCAAGGAGCATCTTGGTTGTCATCAGTGACAACGGCTCGTTCTTCGACTTCTCCACCTTCAGGAAGGGGAGGAAGAGAGACAATATCTGGATGGTTCTATAAGAAAACAAAGGGGGATGTCAATAAAAGAGTTATGCAAAGGATGTCAAACAAAAATAAGCAAGTCGACAAAGGTTACCTTGGGAAGCGCATTGGTGGCGCTGTATGGTTTTACGCGACAAGAAGAGGGGACAGCATCTTTCTTGCTGAGGGAGGAGATTTTCCGGACAAGTTTTTCAAAATCCTTGACCGGCAAATCCACCGACATCCGATCCACATCATTGTCGCCAGCATACTTCCAGAGGGGGTTTTTGCGAGCCTGCAGAGGCTGCACTCTGATCCTAAGGAAATATGTCGTGATTTGGATACCCGACAGTTCTTTACCGCGGGTGCTTTGGATCTCGTGGATGCGGGCCATCAGCGCCTCCGTCGCCGTTTTTTCTTCATCGGTAGCTTCTGCATCCCAGGAGCGGCGGCGGTAGATTTTCTCGGCACCATCAAAAGGAGGGATGTTGTCTTCAGCACACCCATGATTCTCCTCGTGGATGTACAGCCATTTTTTGCGCCACCCTTGAACTGAGTCAGGGAATTTGACATCGAAGTACTCGACATCAGGGCGAACGCAGATAACAACGCCGCCTATGTTATAGGCGACATTGGGAGAGCCATTGCGGCGACAAAAAAAGATGCGTTTCCACAGCGCCCAGTTAGGCTGGACGCCGAGGAAGGACTCGCAAAGGGTGATGAAGGTGGAAATATGGAGGATAGAGTTGGGAGTGAGGTGATGAAGTTGCAGTCCGTAAACAAAAAGCAACCCCCGAAGAAAAGGGTGAATGGGGGCAGAGAAACCGCGGATGAGATGATCGACGAAACTAACCCGATACTCCATTGGAGGGGTTGGGTAGCTCTCTTCGCTGGGGAAGCACAGCGCCTTTGGCTTCTTGCTGATCCCCAGTTTCTTCAGGAGGTTGATGTCTTGGGTAGAGATTTTGGATCTCTCCCACTCAGCGCTCCCTAGATCTACGGAAGCCATCTTTGATTCAGGAGTGCTGTGCCTGATCAATCTGCGCAGTGGCATCAACAATGGCGCAGGAGTACAGTGTGAGAGTGTTTTGAGCTCAAGGAGTTATGGGGCGCAAGAGGGGATTTTTGCAGAGGAGAGCAAAGGAGCGGCGCGAGCGAAAGTGCTGGAGGTAGAAGATGGAGACCTTAAATAGAGGTGCGGCGAAGCGGCGTACCGTTGGATGGAAAAAAGTGTGAGGCAGATGATGTACACGTGGAACAGGGGTAAAAAAGTAATTTCACCCTGGAAGAGTTACAGTGCGTGCGCCAGGAAAAGCGAAGGACGTGTGTCCCCCACTTGCACAACGTGTCAATACGATGCGTAATTTGGGCCCGCAAGGCAGCGAGAGAGAACTTCTCGCGATTTCCAGGAACAGCGGTCGTGGCTATCGTCAGCAATGATGTCATCTTAGCAAGGAGAAAATTTTGACTCAACAGTTTCATAAAAAAGGCGACAGCAAAAGATATCAGAGAGCTTTTGACCAAATACAAGTTTTTGATCAAATGCTCGGGGGCTACTTTGGAAAAATGAAAAATTTGAGAAAGACAAAATAGAAATGGTGTGAGCCTATGATCAAATACAAATATTTGCTCATAGCCTCGGGGGCTACTCCCATCGGGAGCGCTGTTCGCGCACCCGAGAGATTTGAAAAATTTCAAGAGAGAAATAAAATATAGCGACATGAGGCGTGGAGCCTACACCCAAGCACAAGTCCTTGGCTGTAGCCTCGGGGGCTACTCCCATCGGGAACGCTGTTCGCGTACCCGATGAAATTATAAAAAAAAAAAGATAGAAGAACAAGAGAGTATATTTCGAGTTATAAATAACTCTACATATACTCCCATCGGGAGAGCAATATAAGTCATCCGTTGACTCAATAAAATGTGCCATTCCAACAGCCGAATAAGCACTCGACAATATATTCTCAGAATGCCAAAGTTGCGAACAATTTCTAAATGCCGCAAAACTTTGCGAAGGTAAGACCCCAGATCCGTTCTGTGTGGCGTGGCGCCGTCTCTGACGTCGGTTTGCTACTTTTATCCGTATCAACAGATACGAAGAAAAATCCTAACGGACGCGTTAGGTACCCGATAAATATGACTGGGACTCGACAGAATGGTAAGACCTTAAGCGGCACCTGTCGAAGTTTACACCAGTATCCCGAGATCATGTCCAGGGACGTGATCTTGAAGTAGGTTTTTGCTGATTGCCACTAGAGTAGTTAACTAGTACCTGATCCGTCAGATGAACTAGCCCCAACTACCATTATCCCTGTACAATATAGAAATTCATATGAAGAAATATAGAGAAGTTTAAAGTTGTAGAGTAAAAATAAATAGTGGAGATTTTCCCTGACTCTACGATTCAAGCAAAATCTCGGGGGCTACTGACATAGGCATCCCCAATGGGCCTGCCGAAGATAGTACCCGGGGTTTACTGAAGGCCCACGACTCGAAGAATAAGAAGAATCGGAAGCCCAAGTTGTTGTTAAGGAAAGCTAGAGTTGTATTAGGAGATAATATTTGTAATCTTGCGGGATGAGTTGGAAACCCTCCCGGACTCTATAACTTGTACAATACGAATCCCTCGGCTCCACCTCCTATATAAGGGGGAGTCGAGGGACAAAGATAGCATCGAATCATTGTCTCACAAACCCTAGTTTTCATATCGTCGAGTACTTTTCGGCTGAAATCTTCGAGATCTACTTGCCCTCTACTTCCAACTAAACCCTAGTCTACAACCCGTAGGCATTGACAAGTTAATCCCTTGTCACCATGTACCCCTCGAACCCCTCCTGGAACTTGGGGGTGCCATGGAGTTGCTTCCAACAATGAGGGAAGGCAAAGGTCTTGTCTCCATTGTTGCCTTTGTACCATTCCAAAGCTTGCCACACCTAGAGCAAAGCAAGACAACAATGAAAAACATATGTGCAAACATTGGATGACTAAGTTGAGGTTTAAGAATCATACCAAGTCCTTCACACCCATGCCACTAACGGGGATCCGCTTCACGTGTTCATACGCCACCTGAAACTTGTTGCATTCCGTTTGAATTGCTCCCCACCTCTTTTGGAGCGATATCTCGCTACGGTCGCTCTCAAATGGCTCCTGCCCATATTTGCGATGTTCATGGAAGTAATCATAGATCCGGCGCCAGAATGCGGTCCCCTTCTGCTCGGCACCCATCAATGCATCTTGCCCGATGGTCAACCATCCATCGACGAGCACCTTGTCCTCCTTCTCCGTGTAGTTGGTGGTTCTTTTGCTTATGCGGCGACCTCCAGCTTGTGCAGCTGCGGCTTGCTTGAGCTCCTGACCGAACAACGGCTCATCGTCGATGTTAATGATGTCGGGACAAGCAGTGCTATCCTGCTGTGTGTCAATGGGAGGTGGCTGGGGAGCCTGCTCGGTTGAAGCATAGGGCTTGGTGGTCGGCATTGCCTGCGTGTAGGACGAAGGGGCCTGCATCGGAGGGGTGATGTCTACTCACGCTTCTTTTCCTGTAGACAGTGTTGGGCCTCCAAGAGCAGAGGTTTATAGAACAGCAGCAAGTTTTCCCTTAAGTGGATCACCCAAGGTTTATCGAACTCAGGGAGGAAGAGGTCAAAGATATCCCTCTCATGCAACCCTGCAACCACAAAGCAAGAAGTCTCTTGTGTCCCCAACACACCTAATACACTTGTCAGATGTATAGGTGCACTAGTTCGGCGAAGAGATAGTGAAATACAGGTGGTATGAATGTATATAAGCAGTAGTAACGGCGCCAGAAAATACTTGATGCTACAACTGGTGTGTGGTTGATGGTGGGAATATTGCAGGCAGTACAAATGCAGTAGAACAGTAAACAAGCGATGATTGCAGTATTTGGGAACAAGGCCTAGGGATCATACTTTCACTAGTGGACACTCTCAACATTGATCACATAGCAGAATAAATAGATATATGCTATACTCTACACTCTCTTGTTGGATGATGAGCACCACTAATTGTGTAGGGCTACAAGAACCCTCAATGCCGGAGTTAACAAGCTCCACAATATTCGATATTCATATTTAAATAACCTTAGAGTGCATGATAGATCAACACAACTATACCAAGTACTAACATAGCATGCACAATGTCACCTTCATACTATGAAAGGAGGAATAGATCACATCAATACCATCATAGTAATAGTTAACTTCATAATCTACAAGAGATCATAATCATAAACTACGCCAAGTACTACATGATGCACACACTGTCACCATTACATCATGAAGGAGGAATAGAGTACTTTAATAACATCACTAGAGTAGCACATAGATTAATAGT
Source organism: Lolium perenne (assembly GCF_019359855.2). Lineage (NCBI taxonomy): Eukaryota > Viridiplantae > Streptophyta > Magnoliopsida > Poales > Poaceae > Lolium > Lolium perenne. The sequence continues at coordinate 208,866 of NW_027248969.1, read as the reverse complement.
GATACAAAACACATTGTAATCATAAAAGGATATAACTAAGCACTTCACTATGCTATTCATAACAGTGAATAAGTATTCTGTGAAATATAGCCTAAGAGACCCACACGGTGCACACACTGTCACCTTTACACACGTGGGACAAGGAGTCTCCGGAGATCACATAAGTAAAATCCACTTGAATAGCATAACGACATCTAGATTACAAGCATCATCATATGGATCTCAATCATGTAAGGCAGCTCATGAGATCATTGTATTGAAGTACATAGAGAGAGAGAGATTAACCACATAGCTACCGGTACAGCCCTTAGCCTCGATGGAGAACTACTCCCTCCTCATGGGAGACAACAGTGGTGATGAAGATGGCGGTGGTGTCGATGGAGATGCCTTCCGGGGGCACTTCCCCGTCCCGGCGGCGTGCCGGAACAGACACTTCTGTCCCCCAGATCTTGGCTTCGCGATGGCGGCGGCTCTGGAAGGTTTCTCGTACCGTGGCTTTTTCGTATCGAAGATTTAGGTCAGGGACCTTTAAATACGCGAAGAGGCGGAGTCGGAGGGCTAACGAGGCGGTGACACCATAGGGGGCGCGGCCCCCCTAGCCCGCGCCGGCCTGGTGTCTGGCGGCCCTGTGGCCCCCCTCTGGTGGCTCTCGGGTGTTCTGGAAGCTTCGTGCAATTCTAAGATGCTGGGCATTGATTTCGTCCAATTCCGAGAATATTTCCTTACTAGGATTTCTGAAACCAAAAACAGCAGAAAACAGGAACTGGCACTTCGGCATCTCGTCAATAGGTTAGTTCCAGAAAATGCATCAAAACGACATAAAGTGTGAACCAAACATGTAGGTATTGTCATAAAACAAGCATGGAACATAAGAAATTATCGATACGTCGGAGACGTATCAGCATCCCCAAGCTTAGTTCCTACTCGTCCTCGAGTAGGTAAACGATAACAAAGATAATTTCTGAAGTGACATGCTACCAACATGATCTTAATCATATTATTGTAAAGCATATGAGATGAATGCAGCGATTCAAAGCAATGGTAAAGACAATGATTAAACAACTGAATCATATAGCAAAGACTTTTCATGAATAGTACTTTCGAGACAAGCATCGATAAGTCTTGCATAAGAGTTAACTCATAAAGCAATAGATTCAAAGTAAAGGCATTGAAGCAACACAAAGGAAGATTAAGTTTCAGCGGTTGCTTTCAACTTTCAACATGCATATCTCATGGATAATTGTCAATGCAAAGTAATATGATGAATGCAAATATGCAAGTATGTAAGAATAAATGCACAGTTAACACAAGTGTTTGCTTCTTGAGATGGAAGGAAGTGGGTAAACTGACTCAACAATAGAAGAATGGCCCTTTGAAGAGGGAAGCATCGATTGCTATATTTGTGCTAGAGCTTTTATTTTGAAAACAAGAAACAATTTTGTAAATGGTAGTAATAAAGCATATGTGTTATGTAAATTATATCCTACAAGTTGCAAGCCTCATGCATAGTGTACCAATAGTGCCCGCACCTTGTCCTAATTAGCTCGGATTACCTGGATTATCACCGCAATACATATGTTTTAACCAAGTATCACAAAGGGGTACCTCTATGCCGCCTGTACAAAGGTCTAAGGAGAAAGCTCGCATTGGATTTCTCGCTTTTGATTATTCTCAACTTAGACATCCATACCGGGACAACATAGATAACAGATAATGGACTCCTCTTTAATGCTTAAGCATTCAACACCAATTAATATTCTCATAAGAGATTGAGGATTGTTGTCCAAAACTGAAACTTCCACCATGGATCATGGCTTTAGTTAGCGGCCCAATGTTCTTCTCTAACAATATGCATGCTCAAACCATTCAACTCATGGTAAATCGCCCTTACTTCAGACAAGACGAACATTCATAGCAACTCACATGATATTCAACAAAGATAGTTGATGGCGTCCCCAGGAAGATGGTTATCGCACAACAAGCAACTTAATAAGAAATAAGATACATAAGTACATATTCAATACCACAATAGTTTTTAGGCTATTTGTCCCATGAGCTATATATTGCAAAGATAAAGGATAGAAATTTAAAGGTAGCACTCAAGCAATTTACTTTGGAATGGCGGAGAAATACCATGTAGTAGGTAGGTATGGTGGACACAAATGGCATAGTTATTTGGCTCAAGGATTTGGATGCACGAGAAGTAATCCCTCTCAATACAAGGCTTAGGCTAGCAAGGTTATTTGAAACAAACACAAGTATGAACCAGTACAGCAAAACTCACATAAAAACATATTGCAAGCATTATAAGACTCTACATTGTCTTCCTTGTTGTTCAAACACTTTACTAGAAAATATCTAGACCTTAGAGAGACCAATCATGCAAACCAAATTTTAGCAAGCTCTATGTATTTCTTCACTAATAGGTGCAAGGTATATGATGCAAGAGCTTAATCATGAGCACACCATTTGCCAAGTATCAAATTATTCAAGACATTATACCATTTACCACATGCAACATTTCCCGTTTCCAACCATATAACAATTAACGAAGCAGCTTCAACCTTCGCCATGAACATTAGAAGCTAAGAACACATGTGTTCATATGAACCAGCGGAGCGTGTCTCTCTCCCACACAAGCATTTATTCAAACAAAAGCAAAAACAAAAACATACAGACGCTCCAAGTAAAGTACATAAGATGTGACCGAATAAAAATATAGTTTCAAGGGAGGAACCTGATAAATTGTCGATGAAGAAGGGGATGTCTTGGGCATCCCCAAGCTTAGATGCTTGAGTTTTCTTGAAATATGCAGGGGTGAACCGCGGGGGCATCCTCAAGCTTAGAGCTTTCACTCTTCTTGATCATAATGTATCATCCTCTTCTCTTGACCCTTGAAAACTTCCTCCACACCAAACTCAAAACAACTCATTAGAGGGTTAGTGCATAATAAAAATTCACATGTTCAGAGGTGGCACAATCATTCTTAACACTTATGGACATTGCACAAAGCTTATGAAAGTTAATGGAATAAAGAAATCCATCAAACATAGCAAAACAGGCAATGCGAAATAAAAGGCAGAATTTGTCAAAACAGAACAGTCCGTAAAGACGAATTTTTAAGAGGCACCAGACTTGCTCAAATGAAAATTCTCAAATTGAATGAAAGTTGCGTACAAATCTGAGGATCACTCACGTAAATTGGCAGAATTTTCTGAGTTACCTACAGAGAATTCAACCCAGATTCGTGACAGCAAGAAATCTGTTTCTACGCAGTAATCCAAATCTAGTATGAACCTTACTATCAAAGACTTTACTTGGCACAACAATGCAAAAAAACTAAGATATGGAGAGGTTGCTACAGTAGTAACAACTTCCAAGACACAAATATAAAACAAAAGTACTGTAGCAAAATAAACACATGGGTTATCTCCCAAGAAGTGCTTTCTTTATAGCCATTAAGATGGGCTCAGCAGTTTTAATGATGCACTCGCAAGAAATAGTAGTTGAAACAAAAGAGAGCATCAAGAAGCAAATTCAAAACACATTTAAGTATAACATGCTTCCTATGCATAGAAATCTTGTAAATAAACAAGTTCATGAAGAGCAAAGTGACAAGCATAGGAAGATAAAACAAGTATAGCTTCAAAAATTTCAGCACATAGAGAGGCATTTTAATAACATGAAAATTTCTACAACCATATTTTCCTCTCTCATAATAATATCCAGTGGCATCATGAGCAAATTCAACAATATAACTATCACATAAAGTATTCTTATCATGAGTCTCATGCATAAAATAATTACTCTCCACATAAGCATAGTCATTCTTATTAATTGTAGTGGGAGCAAATTCAACAAAGTAGCTATCATTATTATTCTCATCATTAAATATAGGAGGCATATTGTAATCATATTCAAATTTATCCTCCATAACAGGTGGAACCAAAAGACTACTATCATTATAATCATCATAAATAGGAGGCAAAGTATCATCAAAAAAAAATTCTCCTCAATGCTTGGGGGACTAAAAAGATCATACTCATCAAAACCAGCTTCCCCAAGCTTAGAATTTTCCATATCATTAGCAGCAATGGTGTTCAAAGTGTTCATACTAATATGTTCCATGGGTTTTTTAATTTTCGCATCAAACCATCCATGTCTTAACTCAGGAAATAATTTTAAAAGCTCACTGTTGCTTTCCATTATGCCAAACTAGTGCAAAACAAGAAACAAAAAGATGCAATTGCAGGATCTAAAGGAAATAGCTTCGAGCACTTACAACGGCGCCGGAAAATAGCTTAGTAGCCAAGATCCGGAGTGTGAGTACCTTTTACCTTTCCTCCCCGGCAACGGCGCCAGAAAATAGCTTGATGTTTACTCACGCTTCTTTTCCTGTAGACAGTGTTGGGCCTCCAAGAGCAGAGGTTTGTAGAGCAGCAACAAGTTTTCCCTTAAGTGGATCACCCAAGGTTTATCGAACTCAGGGAGGAAGAGGTCAAAGATATCCCTCTCATGCAACCCTGCAACCACAAAGCAAGAAGTCTCTTGTGTCCCCAACACACCTAATACACTTGTCAGATGTATAGGTGCACTAGTTCGGCGAAGAAATAGTGAAATACAGGTGGTATGAATATATATATAAGCAGTAGTAACGGCGCCAGAAAATACTTGATGCTACAACTGGCGTGTGGTTGATGGTGGGAATATTTGTCGTGGTATCGTCACGGCATATGCCATAGGGTGGCTAATCGAAGGTGGTTCCTGAGAGATCTCACGGCGGTATCCGGATGCGGGTATGGGGACGAGCGACACGGCGACGTACCCAGGTTCGAGGCCCTCCGATGGAGGTAACACCTCTACTCCTGCTAGAGTGTATATGATGATCACACAATACAAGGGTGCTCCTAGAGCTGTGTCCGGCTGCTCCTGGGAGGCTAAGGAAGACTAGAGTCTCTCTCACAGGGCAGCGCTAAGGGTGGAATGAAGTGAGAATGATCGATCCTCCCCCGCACGAGGGGGTAGCCCAGCTTATATAGGTGCTGGCACTTTACATAAAGGACCCTACAGTTTACTGGCCGGCTTGGCCGGCTTCCGCTCCTTCCCGAGGCAATGACGTCAGGAGCCGTTGAGGCCTCATGGCCTGTCCCATCCGGCTGCCTCGGTCAGCGGTATGGAGAGGAGGTGTCCCTGTCGCCGTTAGCCACTGTAGCATGTACGGATCGGCGTAGACCACGATGGCCTGTCCGGCGCGTGGCACTATTGCTCTACAGTGCCCCTCGCTTTACGGAGGATGAAGTCAGCGTGGACTTTGGGAACCCGGATCACCAACCCGGTTCCTTCCAGTGCAAGGCTCGCTAGCCTCGAGTCGGTCTGAGGTACAAACCCCCAGTCGGATATGGCTTGTAGAAGCCGGCCCAGCTACAGCATTGGCGGCCGTAGCCAGGCCGACTAGGACCTAGAGCCAGCCGGCTTCCTGACCAGCCGGCCACGGCGCCAGCCGGCTGCTCCTCAGCCGGCCTTTGCCGCGAGCCGGCCAGTGGCCAGCCGGCTGCTCTGCGTCCATTGCCCTACCCGGGGTCTTCCCCCCGACAATATTGCAGGCAGTACATATGCAGTAGAACAGTAAACAAGCGATGATTGCAGTATTTGGGAACAAGGCCTAGGGATCATACTTTCACTAGTGGACACTCTCAACATTGATCATATAACAGAATAAATAGATATATGCTATACTTTACACTCTCTTGTTGGATGATGAACACCACTAATTGTGTAGGGCTACAAGAACCCTCAATGCCGGAGTTAACAAGCTCCACAATATTCGATATTCATATTTAAATAACTTTAGAGTGCATGATAGATCAACACAACTATACCAAGTACTAACATAGCATGCACACTGTCACCTTCATACTATGAAAGGAGGAATAGATCACATCAATACCATCATAGTAATAGTTAACTTCATAATCTACAAGAGATCATAATCATAAACTACGCCAAGTACTACATGATGCACACACTGTCACCATTACATCATGAAGGAGGAATAGAGTACTTTAATAACATCACTAGAGTAGCACATAGATTAATAGTGATACAAAACACATTGTAATCATAAAAGGATATAAATAAGCACTTCACTATGCTATTCATAACAGTGAATAAGTATTCTGTGAAATATAGCCTAAGAGACCCACACGGTGCACACACTGTCACCTTTACACACGTGGGACAAGGAGTCTCCGGAGATCACATAAGTAAAATCCACTTGAATAGCATAACGACATCTAGATTACAAGCATCATCATATGGATCTCAATCATGTAAGGCAGCTCATGAGATCATTGTATTGAAGTACATAGAGAGAGAGATTAACCACATAGCTACCAGTACAGCCCTTAGCCTCGATGGAGAACTACTCCCTCCTCATGGGAGACAGCAGCGGTGATGAAGATGGCGGTGGTGTCGATGGAGATGCCTTCCGGGGGCACTTCCCCGTCCCGGCAGCGTGCCGGAACAGAGACTTCTGTCCCCCAGATCTTGGCTTCACGATGGCGGCGGCTCTGGAAGGTTTCTCGTACCGTGGCTTTTTCGTATCGAAGATTTAGGTCAGGGACCTTTAAATAGGCGAAGAGGCGGAGTCGGAGGGCTGACGAGGCGGTGACACCATAGGGGGGCACGGCCCCCCTGGCCCGCGCCGGCCTGGTGTCTGGTGGCCCTGTGGCCCCCCTCTGGTGGCTCTCGGGTGTTCTGGAAGCTTCGTGCAATTCTAAGATACTGGGGTTGATTTCGTCCAATTCCGAGAATATTTCCTTACTAGGATTTCTGAAACCAAAAACAGCAGAAAACAGGAACTGACACTTCGACATCTTGTCAATAGGTTAGTTCCAGAAAACACATCAAAACGACATAAAGTGTGAACAAAACATGTAGTTATTGTCATAAAACAAGCATGGAACATAAGAAATTATCGATACGTCGGAGACGTATCAAGGGGGCGCGCGCTCGGCCGACTAATCGTCGAGCAGGTTGCGTGCTCCGGCCATCGCTGCTGATCCCATGTGCTTGGGGCCTTTGGAGTTCGCCAGCGCACGGTTCAGGTCAATGGACGAAGGAGACGGCCCTGTGAAGGACTCGCCCACCTCCGGTGACCCATCCCGTGACGGGTACGCGTACCGCGCCGACTGCGCCCCCAATTCCTACGGGCCGGGCGTGTACCCAAACGGGGCAGTCCGCAGGGATGTCGACCTTGGAGTAAGGGGCCAGGTGACGGACGAGGCCGAGCTCCCCCCTCCCCCCCCCCCCGAGGTCGTGCCGGTGCCCGGGAGGATCAAGTGCTAAGCGAGCGCTGCGTGCCCGTAAAAGAGCATGGCATGCTCTTGCATGACGTTCGCCTTCGCCTCCGTCTTGAGTTGGAGGAGCTGCTCCGCCCCCCGCTGCCGCTCCTCCGCGGCAGCGACATCCCTCTTCCGTTGCTCGAGCGCCCTGCGGCGGTCGCCCCGCTTCTTGCTCTCGATCTTCCTCTGCTCCGTGGTGAGGTCGAGCTTCGCCTTTTTCGTCGCCTGCCCGGGCTCCACGAACACCGGAGCGTCCAGTTCAGGAGCCTCCGACACGAGAGGAGCGGCAACGTCCGCGAGATATGCCTTGTCTCCGATGGTGGCGGTGCTGGCGGTGGCGGCGGCAGTCGGCAGGTCGGCCATCTCTAGGTTTTGGGACTGGAGTGGAGTGTTTCTGTTTTGGGAGACAGACAGGCGGGCCAGGGGCAGACAAAGGGTGGACGCGAGCGACCAGCATTCGGCGTCCACGGCCACGCAAACTCGTCCCAGATTTGGGCCGGGTTTGGGTCGTCCCGGACGCCGCGGCCATCCGTTTTAGGGATGGGTACGCACGGTGGGCCGCGTTTTTGTCCGGCTCGACCCATCCGGACGCGCGGGCGCGGTTTGGGTCGCCCCGTTGGAGATGCCCTTAAACACCACTTAGATCCATGTGCCAAAAAAGATTGTAAAACTTTGCCCATGATTAGGACACCTCATTTTGTGTAAAATCATACAAAATGTTATGCACCATCTGCACCGTCGATCCAGAGGCTAGATATACTAAAAGTTCTATTTTCTAATGTCAATATTACACCGGGTATGGTAGTTTGGCATTGTGTCGTCATCGAAAGAAGATTGATTGACTACCCTCCCTTCATTTCAAATTTGAAGTAAAACCAGGACAAGAATTACGAAATGGAGGGACTATTAATTTACTGCTGTGGAAGCACATACTTTTTTTTGATAATGGGCGCTTTATTACTTATAGAGAAGCAATTACACCCGACCTCTGCATAGCTAAGATGCACACAGCCGTTCAAAAAGTCTCAAAAGTCTAGAGTGCTAAAAAAGACGGATTACATATCAGACATGAGCAATTGTAAAACGCCTACGGTGAAGGCGGAGGCCCGATCCGTAGATTATGCTGCCACCCATGTAGGGAAAAAGTATCCCTCGCCGTGTCCTCCAACCGTGTATAGACCTCCGTAAACAGGTCGCGATTCTCCATCCTCTGCAGTGCAGACCATGAACGGAGAGTAGCGGTACATCTGTAGATAACCTGCAAGAGAGAACAATTTTTGTTATTAAAAACTTTGTCATTTTTACATAGCCATAGCGGCCATATAATGGCAAGCGCCCCCACCCTAATAAACGTTCTAAATCTGTGATCGATACCATGAAGCCAATTACCAAAGATATTGGCCACACTAGTCACTATTGGGGGTGAGGTTGCCATTACTAATGCAATGGTATCACTTTTGCGACGAACAATGCTAAATAACGCTGGATATTGTTCAGACAGAGGCCTATTACCTAGCCATGTATCTGTTGCCTGCTAAAACCCACCGGCGAGCAGCGGCGAGCAACACGAAGAGCCGGGAGGCTCCCAGAACTGTTGGTGGGTGCTGGTCCCTCGGGCGACGGCCCGCAATGCTCCGGCACACGTCCTAGCTGGTGCGAGGGCGTACCACCTGACCTATACCTGGTCAGGAAGGTGATGAGTTGCTTCGATTAACTTCCTGCATGGTAGACACGTAAACATTAAATACGAGCCTCGGTCGGCTCTCAGGTTATCCTGTGAATCGGCTCAAGGAGCCGATCCACCCATGATTCGTATTGGATCTACGATAACATGGTGGTCCTGCTTGATCAATACTAAGCTAAAACGATCTACGACGATTTAGGGTTTTCACCGCATAACCGGAACATCCTACACGTAGTTGAGCCTGGCAGATACGAAAGATAACGGAAAACCAGCTCTAGCAAAGGCCTAAAAACCAACATGGAGTTGATTCCCGGAACATCTCTTCTAGGATCAGCAAACCGTACCTTACGCACTACTGGATCATTCAACCCATTTGCAAGGCCTAACCATATGGATATCAAACTAATCCTTGAAGAACAAGGAACAACCGTAACAGATCGAATCTACTAAATAAAGACTAAGCAAGATGCTGCCCTTACACCTAAAATAGGTGCAAGGGCAGCTAGATATCCAGGGGCAGCATAACTAAGCAAATATACTAGAAAAGCATCGATGCTAACCCTAACATATCTATGATAATAGTGTGACTTGCCATCAACAAGGCTTCAGTACGAGCAACACAAACAACGAATAAACAAGATGCTGCTCAGATCGCTAGATGCGATCTGGGCAGCATGGCGCTTACCCGGAAGAAACCCTCGAAACAAGGGGTGGCGATGCGCCTAGATTGGTTTGTTGTGAACGTGATCGTCCTCCTTTCTCAATAACCCTAGGTACATATTTATAGTCCGTGGACTTTCTACTTTTGGAATAAACCTAACTTCGTACGAGCTAAACTCTATCTCTTAATTCTAAATCTACCATAATGTACAGATACACGGGCCATCTAGCCCAAATTCTCGTAAAAGGCCGATTCAGAAATATTTCATGTGCATATCCTCTAAGCCCATCTCCATCGCGGCCCACCTTCCGACTTGGTTAAAATCTGGCGATAACACATGCCCCCCTGGTTTTGGTAATGATAATTCCAAAACCACTCTGTTTTTTCTTTGTCGGGTCACGTCGTGGCAGAGCAAAACCGCCACAGTATCCTTTCATCATGATGCCTTGCCTTCTCAACTTCTCTGCACGATTTGACAGTTTTGGCACCACCTCCTCGGAAACCGCTGCAGCATTGAATCATCTCCACTATATCCCCTTTATTTAACCGCATCGAGCAGTTCGCCTCTTCATCCTCTTGCTCCGCACTAGCCATCAAAAAAGCCCCTCCTCTGCAACCATGTCTTCCTCTTCCTCCTCTGCCTCATCGGTGTAGGGATTCGTTGCATAGAAAACAAAAAATTTCCTACCGCGAGAACGCAATCCAAGCCAAGATGCAATCTAGAAGACGGGAGCAACGAGGAGATGATCAAGACTAACCCTTGAAGATTTCCAAAGCCTATAAGAGTAGGCTCTTATTGCTGCGGTAGACGATCACTTGCCGCTTGCAAAAGCGTGTAGAAGATCTTGATCACGGTGCCACAATCGGGCAGCACCTCCTTACTCGGTCACACGTTCGGTGTTGATGAAGACGACGTCCTTCTCCCCGTTCCAGCGGGTAGCGGAAGTAGTAGCTCCTCCTTGAATCCGGCAGCACGACGGCGTGGTGGCGGTGGAGATCTCTGGCGGAGCTTCGCTAAGCGTGCGGGAGAAGAGGAGGAGAGAGGGGGCGGCTAGGGTTTGGGAGAGGGGGTGGCCGGCCACCTAGGGGTGCGGCCAAGCTATGGGCTTGTGGTGGTCAACCCCCTCTCCTACGCCCCTCATTATATAGGTGGAAGCCCCAAGAGTTGTAGTCCAAGTCTTCGAATAAGACCCCAACACCAAAACTTCCCAAAGGTGGGAAACCTACTCAAGGAGGGAGTCCTACCCAAGGTGGGACTCCCACCTTTTCCTTAGGTGGGGTGGCCGGCTGATACGTCTCCGACGTATCGATAATTTCTTGTGTTCCATGCCACATTATTGATGATATCTACATGTTTTATGCACACTTTATGTCATATTCGTGCATTTTCTGGAACTAACCTATTAACAAGATGCCGAAGAGCCAGTTGCTGTTTTCTGCTGTTTTTGGTTTCAGAAATCCTAGTAACGAAATATTCTCGGAATTGGACGAAATCAACGCCCAGGGTCCTATTTTGCCACGAAGCTTCCAGAAGACCGAAGAGGAGACGAAGTGGGGCCACGAGGTGGCCACACCCTAGGGCGGCGCGGCCCAGGCCCTGGCCGCGCCGACCTATGGTGTGGGCCCCTCGTGCCGCCTCTTTACCTGCCCTTCCGCCTACTTAAAGCCTCCGTCGCGAAACCCCCAGTACCGAGAGCCACGATACGGAAAACCTTCCAGAGACGCCGCCGCCGCCAATCCCATCTCGGGGGATTCAGGAGATCGCCTCCGGCACCCTGCCGGAGAGGGGAATCATCTCCCGGAGGACTCTTCACCGCCATGGTCGCCTCCGGAGTGATGAGTGAGTAGTTCACCCCTGGACTATGGGTCCATAGCAGTAGCTAGATGGTTGTCTTCTCCCCATTGTGCTTAATTGTCGGGTCTTGTGAGCTGCCGAACATGATCAAGATCATCTATCTGTAATTCTATATGTTGCGTTTGTTGGGATCCGATGAATAGAGAATACTATGTTATGTTGATTATCAATTCATGTCTATGTGTTGTTTATGATCTTGCATGCTCTCCGTTATTAGTAGATGCTCTGGCCAAGTTGATGCTAGTAACTCCAAGAGGGAGTATTTATGCTCGATAGTGGGTTCATGTCTCCGTGAATCTGGAGGAGTGACAAGAACCTCTAAGATTATGGATGTGCTGTTGTCACTAGGGATAAAACATTGGTGCTATGTTCGAGGATGTAGTTACTGATTACATTACGCGCAATACTTAATGCAATTGTCTGTTGTTAGCAACTTAATACTGGAGGGGGTTCGGATGATAACCTGAAGGTGGACTTTTTAGGCATAGATGCATGCTGGATAGCGGTCTATGTACTTTGTCGTAATGCCCAATTAAATCTCACAATACTCATCATAATATGTATGTGCATGGTCATGCCCTCTCTATTTGTCAATTGCCCAACTGTAATTTGTTCACCCAACATGCTGTTTATCTTATGGGAGAGACACCTCTAGTGAACTGTGGACCCCGGTCCAATTCTCTATACTGAAATACAATCTACTGCAATACTGTTCTACTGTTTTCTGCAAACAATCATCTTCCACACTATACATCTAATCTTTTGTTACAGCAAGCCGGTGAGATTGACAACCTCACTGTTTCGTTGGGGCAAAGTACTTTGGTTGTGTTGTGCAGGTTCCACGTTGGCGCCGGAATCTCTGGTGTTGCGCCGCACTACATCCCGCCGCCATCAACCTTCAACGTGCTTCTTGACTCCTACTGGTTCGATGAAACCTTGGTTTCTTACTGAGAGAAACTTGCCGCTGTGCGCATCACACCTTCCTCTTGGGGTTCCCAACGGACGTGTCAACTACACGCATCAAGCAAATTTCTGGCGTCGTTGCCGGGGAGATCAAGACACGCTGCAAGGAGAGTCTCCACTTCCCAATCTCTTTACTTTGTTTTTGTCTTGCTTAGTTTTATTTACTACTTTGTTTGCTGCACTAAATCAAAATACAAAAAAATTAGTTGCTAGTTTTACTTTATTTGCTATCTTGTTTGCTATATCAAAAAACACAAAAAAATTAGTTACTTGCATTTACTTTATCTAGTTTGCTTTATTTACTACTGCTAAAATGGCCACCCCTGAAAATACTAAGTTGTGTGATTTCACAACCACAAATAATAATGATTTCTTATGCACACCTATTGCTCCACCTGCTACTACAGCAGAATTCTTTGAAATTAAACCTGCTTTACTGAATCTTGTTATGCGAGAGCAATTTTCTGGTGTTAGTTCTGATGATGCTGCTGCCCATCTTAATAATTTTGTTGAACTATGTGAAATGCAAAAGTATAAGGATGTAGATGGTGATATTATTAAATTGAAATTGTTTCCTTTCTCATTAAGAGGAAGAGCTAAAGATTGGTTGCTATCTCTGCCTAAGAATAGTATTGATTCCTGGACTAAATGCAAGGATGCTTTTATTGGTAGATATTATCCCCCTGCTAAAATTATATCTTTGAGGAGTAGCATAATGAATTTTAAACAATTAGATACTGAACATGTTGCACAAGCATGGGAAAGAATGAAATCTCTGGTTAAAAATTGCCCAACCCATGGACTGACTACTTGGATGATCATCCAAACCTTTTATGCAGGACTGAATTTTTCTTCACGGAACCTATTGGATTCAGCTGCTGGAGGTACCTTTATGTCCATCACTCTTGGTGAAGCAACAAAGCTTCTTGATAATATGATGATCAATTACTCTAAATGGCACACGGAAAGAGCTCCACAAGGTAAGAAGGTAAATTCTGTCGAAGAAACCTCTTCCTTGAGTGATAAGATTGATGCTATTATGTCTATGCTTGTGAATGATAGGACAAATGTTGACCCTAATAATGTTCCGTTAGCTTCATTGGTTGCACAAGAAGAACATGTTGATGTAAACTTCATTAAAAATAATAATTTCAACAACAATGCTTACCGGAACAATTCTAGTAACAACTATAGGCCATATCCTTATAATAATGGCAACGGCTATGGTAATTCTTATGGGAATTCTTACAACAATAATAGGAATTCACCCCCTGGACTTGAAGCTATGCTTAAAGAATTTATTAGTACACAAACTGCTTTCAACAAATCTGTTGAAGAAAAGCTTGGGAAAATTGATATACTTGCTTCTAAAGTCGATAGTCTTGCTGCTGATGTTGATCTTTTGAAATCGAAAGTTATGCCTAATAGGGATATTGAAAATAAAATTGTTACTACAGCAAATGCCATCCAAGTTAGAATTAATGAGAATATAAGATTAATGGCTGAATTGCATGCTAGGTGGGATAGAGAAGAAAATGAAAAACTAGCTAAAGAGAATAATGTAGCTAAAGTTTGGACTATTACCACCACAAGTAATGTTGACTCTTCACATGTTGCTGCACCTCCTACTATTAATGGTAAAATAATTGGTGTTGGCAATGTTTCTACTCCTAGTGCAAAGCGTACAAAACTGCCTGAAATTGCTAAAACTGCTGAAATTTTTTCCAACCTTGGGGATGATGATCCCATTGCTGTAGCTCATAATGATTTAGATTTTGATGATTGCCACATCTCTGAAGTTATAAAGTTCTTACAAAAACTTGCTAAGAGTCCCAATGCTAGCGCTGTAAACTTGGCTTTCACAAAACATATTACAAATGCTCTCATAAAAGCTCGAGAAGAAAAACTAAAACTTGAAACTTCTATTCCTAGAAAACTAGAGGATGGTTGGGAACCTATCATTAAAATGAGGGTCAATGATTTTGATTGTAATGCTTTATGTGATCTTGGTGCAAGTATTTCTGTTATGCCTAAGAAAGTCTATGATATGCTTGACTTGCCACCATTGAAAAATTGTTATTTGGATGTTAATCTCGCTGATAATGCTAAAAAGAAACCTTTGGGGAGAGTTGATAATGTTCATATTATGGTTAACAATAACCTTGTCCCCGTTGATTTTGTTGTCTTGGATATTGAATGCAATGCACCTTGTCCCATTATATTGGGAAGACCTTTTCTTCGAACTGTTGGTGCTATCATTGATATGAAGGAAGGTAATATTAAATATCAATTTCCTCTCAAGAAAGGTATGGAACACTTCCCTAGAAAGAGAATGAATTTACCTTTTGATTCTATAATTAGAACAAATTATGATGTTGACACTTCGTCTCTTGATGTTACTTGATTCACACTTTCTGCGCATAGCTGAAAGGCATTAAAGAAAAGCGCTTATGGGAGACAACCCATGTTTTTACTACAGTACTTGGTTTTTATTTTTGTGTCTTGGAAGTTGTTTACTACTGTAGCAACCTCTCCTTATCTTAGTTTAGTGTTTTGTTGTGCCAAGTAAAGTCGTTGATAGTAAAGTTCATACTAGATTTGGATTACTGCGCAGAAACAGATTTCTTTGCTGTCACGAATCTGGGCTGTTTTCTCTGTAGGTAACTCAGAAAATTATGCCAATTTACGTGAGTGATCCTCAGATATGTACGCAACTTTTATTCAATTTGATCATTTTCATTTGAGCAATTCTGGTGCCTCGATAAAATTCGTCAATACGAACTGTTCTGTTTTGACAGATTCTGCCTTTTATTTCGCATTGCCAGTTTTGTTATGTTCGATGGATATTTCGATTCCATTGACTTTCAGTAGCTTTGTGCAATGTCCAGAAGTGTTAAGAATGATTATGTCACCTCTGAACATGTATATTTTGATTGTGCACTAAGCCTCTAATGAGTTGTTTCGAGTTTGGTGTGGAGGAAGTTTTCAAGGATCAAGAGAGGAGTATGATACAACATGATCAAGGAGAGTGAAAGCTCTAAGCTTGGGGATGCCCCGGTGGTTCACCCCTGCATATTCTAAGAAGACTCAAGCGTCTAAGCTTGGGGATGCCCAAGACATCCCCTTCTTCATCGACAACATTATCAGGTTCCTCCCCTGAAACTATATTTTTATTCCATCACATCTTATGTGCTTTTCTTGGAGCGTCGGTTTTCTTTGTTTTTTTTGTTTTGTTTGAATAAAATGGATCCTAGCATTCACTTTGTGGGAGAGAGACACGCTCCTCTGTAGCATATGGACAAGTATGTCCTTAGGCTTTACTCATAGTATTCATGGCGAAGTTTCTTCTTCGTTAAATTGTTATATGGTTGGAATTGGAAAATGATACATGTAGTAATTTGCTATAATGTCTTGGATAATGTGATACTTGGCAATTGTTGTGCTCATGTTTAAGCTCTTGCATCATATACTTTGCACCCATTAATGAAGAAATACATAGAGCATGCTAAAATTTGGTTTGCATAATTGGTCTCTCTAAAGTCTAGATAATATCTAGTATTGAGTTTTGAACAACAAGGAAGACGGTGTAGATTCTTATAATGTTTACAATATGTCTTTTATGTGAGTTTTGCTGCACTGGTTCATCCTTGTGTTTGTTTCAAATAACCTTGCTAGCCTAAACCTTGCATCGAGAGGGAATACTTCTCATGCATCCAAAATCCTTGAGCCAACCACTATGCCATTTGTGTCCACCATACCTACCTACTACATGGTATTTCTCCGCCATTCCAAAGTAAATTGCTTGAGTGCTACCTTTAAAATTCCATCATTCACCTTTGCAATATATAGCTCATGGGACAAATAGCTTAAAAACTATTGTGGTATTGAATATGTACTTATGCACTTTATCTCTTATTAAGTTGCTTATTGTGCGATAACCATGTTTCTGGGGACGCCATCAACTATTCTTTGTTGAATATCATGTGAGTTGCTATGCATGTCCGTCTTGTCTGAAGTAAGAGAGATCTACCACCTTATGGTTAGAGCGTGCATATTGTTAGAGAAGAACATTGGGCCGCTAACTAAAGCCATGATCCATGGTGGAAGTTTAAGTTTTGGACAAATATCCTCAATCTCATATGAGAAAATTAATTGTTGTTACATGCTTATGCATAAAAGAGGAGTCCATTATCTGTTGTCTATGTTGTCCCGGTATGGATGTCTAAGTTGAGAATAATCAATAGCGAGAAATCCGATGCGAGCTTTCTCCTTAGACCTTTGTACAGGCGGCATAGAGGTACCCCATTGTGACACTTGGTTAAAACATGTGTATTGCGATGATCCGGTAGTCCAAGCTAATTAAGACAAGGTGCGGGCACTATTAGTATACTATGCATGAGGCTTGCAACTTGTAAGATATAATTTACATAACTCATATGCTTTATTACTACCATTGACAAAATTGTTTCATGTTTTCAAAATAAAAGCTCTAGCACAAATATAGCAATCGATGCTTTCCTCTTTGAAGGACCATTCTTTTACTTTTATTGTTGAGTCAGTTCACCTATCTCTCTCTACCTCAAGAAGCAAACACTTGTGTGAACTGTGCATTGATTCCTACATACTTGCATATTGCACTTATTATATTACTCTATGAGATATACATGTTACAAGTTGAAAGCAACCGCTGAAACTTAATCTTCCTTTGTGTTGCTTCAATGCCTCTACTATGAATTATTGCTTTATGAGTTAACTCTTATGCAAGACTTATTGATGCTTGTCTTGAAGTACTATTCATGAAAAGTCTTTGCTATATGATTCACTTGTTTACTCATGTCATATACATTCTTTTGATCGCTGCATTCACTACATATGCTTTACAAATAGTATGATCAAGGTTATGATGGCATGTCACTCCAGAAATTATCTTTGTTATCATTTTACCTGCTCGGGACGAGCAGAACTAAGCTTGGGGATGCTGATACGTCTCCGACGTATCGATAATTTCTTGTGTTCCATGCCACATTATTGATGATATCTACATGTTTTATGCACACTTTATGTCATATTCGTGCATTTTCTGGAACTAACCTATTAACAAGATGCCGAAGAGCCAGTTGTTGTTTTCTGCTGTTTTTGGTTTCAGAAATCCTAGTAACGAAATATTCTCGGAATTGGACGAAATCAACGCCCAGGGTCCTATTTTGCCACGAAGCTTCCAGAAGACCGAAGAGGAGACGAAGTGGGGCCACGAGGTGGCCACACCCTAGGGCGGCGCGGCCCAGGCCCTGGCCGCGCTGACCTATGGTGTGGGCCCCTCGTGCCGCCTCTTTACCTGCCCTTCCGCCTACTTAAAGCCTCCATCGCGAAACCCCCAGTACGGAGAGCCACGATACGGAAAACCTTCCAGAGACGCCGCCGCCGCCAATCCCATCTCGGGGGATTCAGGAGATCGCCTCCGGCACCCTGCCGGAGAGGGGAATCATCTCCCGGAGGACTCTTCACCGCCATGGTCGCCTCCGGAGTGATGAGTGAGTAGTTCACCCCTGGACTATGGGTCCATAGCAGTAGCTAGATGGTTGTCTTCTCCCCATTGTGCTTAATTGTCGGGTCTTGTGAGCTGCCGAACATGATCAAGATCATCTATCTGTAATTCTATATGTTGCGTTTGTTGGGATCCGATGAATAGAGAATACTATGTTATGTTGATTATCAATTCATGTCTATGTGTTGTTTATGATCTTGCATGCTCTCCGTTATTAGTAGATGCTCTGGCCAAGTTGATGCTAGTAACTCCAAGAGGGAGTATTTATGCTCGATAGTGGGTTCATGTCTCCGTGAATCTGGAGGAGTGACAAGAACCTCTAAGATTATGGATGTGCTATTGCCACTAGGGATAAAACATTGGTGCTATGTTCGAGGATGTAGTTACTGATTACATTACGCGCAATACTTAATGCAATTGTCTGTTGTTAGCAACTTAATACTGGAGGGGGTTCGGATGATAACCTGAAGGTGGACTTTTTAGGCATAGATGCATGCTGGATAGCGGTCTATGTACTTTGTCGTAATGCCCAATTAAATCTCACAATACTCATCATAATATGTATGTGCATGGTCATGCCCTCTCTATTTGTCAATTGCCCAACTGTAATTTGTTCACCCAACATGCTGTTTATCTTATGGGAGAGACACCTCTAGTGAACTGTGGACCCCGGTCCAATTCTCTATACTGAAATACAATCTACTGCAATACTGTTCTACTGTTTTCTGCAAACAATCATCTTCCACACTATACATCTAATCCTTTGTTACAGCAAGCCGGTGAGATTGACAACCTCACTGTTTCGTTGGGGCAAAGTACTTTGGTTGTGTTGTGCAGGTTCCACGTTGGCGCCGGAATCTCTGGTGTTGCGCCGCACTACATCCCGCCGCCATCAACCTTCAACGTGCTTCTTGACTCCTACTGGTTCGATTAAATCTTGGTTTCTTACTGAGGGAAACTTGCCGCTGTGTGCATCACACCTTCCTCTTGGGATTCCCAACGGACGTGTCAACTACACGCATCACCGGCCACCTCAGGTGGAATCCACCTGGGATTCCTTCCCCTTAGGGCTGGCCGGCCATGCTAGTGGAGTCCCTCCGGGACTCCACCTTCCATAGTGCTATTCTTCCGGACTTTTCTAGAACCTTCTAGAACCTGCCATAAATGCACCGGATCATTTCCAAACTTGGAATATGACTTCCTATATATGAATCTTATTCTCCGGACCATTCCGGAACTCCTCGTGATGTCCGAGATCTCATCCGGGACTTCGAACAAAACTTCGAACTCCATTCCATATTCAAGTTCTACCATTTCAACATCAAACCTTAAGTGTGTCACCCTACGGTTCGTGAACTATGTAGACATGGTTGAGACTTCTCTCTGACCAATAACCAATAGCGGGATCTGGAGATCCATAATGGCTCCCACATATTCAACGATGACTTAGTGATCGAATGAACCATTCACATACGATACCAATTCCCTTTGTCACGCGATATTTCACTTGTCCGAGGTTTGATCATCGGTATCACCCTATACCTTGTTCAACCTCGTCTCCTGACAAGTACTCTTTACTCGTACCATGGTATTTGGTCTCTTATGAACTTATTCATATGCTTGCAAGACATTAGACGACATTCCACCGAGAGGGCCCAGAGTATATCTATCTGTCATCGGGATGGACAAATCCCACTGTTGATCCATATGCCTCAACTCATACTTTCTGGATACTTAATCCCACCTTTATAACCACCCATTTACGCAGTGGCGTTTGATGTAATCAAAGTACCTTTCCAGTATAAGTGATTTACACGATCTCATGGTCATAAGTACTAGGTAACTATGTATCGAAAGCTTATAGCAAATAACTTAATGACGTGATCTTATGCTATGCTTAATTGGGTGTGTCCATTACATCATTCATACAATGATATAACCTTGTTATTAATAACATCCAATGTTCATGATTATGAAACTAATCATCCATTAATCAACAAGCTAGTTAAGAGGCATACTAGGGACTCTTTGTTGTTTACATATCACACATGTATCAATGTTTCGGTTAATACAATTATAGCATGATATATAAACATTTATCATAAACATAAAGATATATAATAACCACTTTTATTATTGCCTCTTGGGCATATCTCCTTCAGTCTCCCACTTGCACTAGAGTCAATAATCTAGTTTACATTTGTAAAGATATAACACCTTGGCCTTCCGGTGCTTTATCATGTATTGCTCACGGGAGAGGTTTTAGTCAACGGATCTGACACGCTCAGAAATGTATGTATTTTGTAATTCATTTGCGTCTCAACGCATCACTCATTTCCAAATGAGTCGGCATTAAATATGTTTGGTCTTACTGGTGGAACCTTAATTCCGCGGTCTGAAATATGTCACTAATATTGTCATACACAATATAGCTTCAAAATTCTGACTCTGTCGGAACTACACCAAGTTCTCAAAGAACCTCTTGACTTAACATCCTCAGTCATTGTCAAAACAATAACATACTCTGCCTTCGTTTTGTAGAATCCGTCACAATATTTAGAACTCTTCTAAATCTCGCATAGACAACTTCTAGCTCATTGTGCTACCTTTTAAACAACACTTAGTCTAATTTGAGATTGAAATTTTATATGTGACAAAACCAATATTGGTGCAACATCTTACAGCGATTTGTTTGTCATTTCTCCATATAAAACTATATATATATATATCCTTGGTTCTTCTAAAGTACTCAAGGATATTCTTACTGTCATTCAATGATCATCACATGAATCATTCTGGTATATGCTCGTAACTTTTTAGAACACATGATATCTGATTTTTGTACATATTCTTCGTGATCTAAAATCACTCATGTGTTTTTACTCATCGAGTGTCAAATACACTCAAGTCTTGTTAAACCTTCACATGAAAAGAACACCTTCTTAATATTCCTATATTGAACTATTTCAATATCCATTCTATGTACTTTGACTTAAACTTATTTTGTGTTTCAATCTATCTTCATAGATATTGACACTAGATATGTTTCAGTCCATATCCTTTCATTGAAATTAATTTCTCAATGAAACCTTTTAATCAAGTATATAATTACATCATTTATAACCAACTATATGTCACCTACATAAAGTATTATAAATGTGTCTTAGCGCTCCCACTTAATTTCTTGCAAATGCAAGCCTCTTCATCGTCTCTGATGAAATCAAAAACTCTTTGATTATTTCATCTGGTGAAGATTCCAACTCCGTGATACTTACTTCATCCAATTGAAGTTCGTATACCTATCTAGTATTCTACGGACCAGCAAAACTCTTGGTTGTATCTTGTACACACCTTTAATACACACTTCTGATAAGTAATGTATTTTGCCATCCTACTAACATATCTCATAAAGGAAATATGTAGTGATTACTAGAATAATCCATATAGACTTTAAGCATTGCTACAGAAGATCTAATCTTGACGTAGTCAACTCTTTGAACTTTGTCGTAAACAATTTTTCGACAAGTCGAGCTTCTTCAAGGATATTTCATCCAAGTCTATAGATCCATTTACTTTCAAAAAATATTCATCTATTATGGATTTCATGGCGCATGGCCATTTTAACGGAGTCAGGGCCCATCATAACTTCTTTGTTTTATAGTTGGTTTATCATTGTTCAAAATCAATCCTTTGTCCACAAATCATTTATTTGATCACAAAGTAAACCATACCTACAAGGTTCAATAAGTACTTCGATCTCCATGGCTAAAACACTTTGTAGTCATGGGAGCCATGATCGTCGTGGCCGCTTCCGGAACCAATTCCAATGCTGCGCTACTCTGATCATTATGCTCAAGTTCATAAACCTTATCAAGTTCTATTGTCCTCCCACTCAAATACTTTGCTAGAAACAATTTCTTGGAAATAAGAAACATTGACAAACACTTTTGTCTTTGTCTCCATAGTGGGAAGAATTCCCAATCAATTCTCTGGGATAACCAACAAAGACATTCATCCGATTTTGGTTGTAAACTTATTTACTTATGCTATGCATACCAAAATTTAAGAAAAGACTATTAGGGTTCATACCCATGCCATAACTTGTATGGTGTCATTTCTATGGATCATGATGATGCTCTATTTAGTGTAAAAGCGGTAGTCACTAAAGCATAATCCACAAAAATATAATGGCGTCATAATATTTTATCTCATCATTAATCCAACAAGTTTTGGATACATCTCTCGGATACTATATCATCATTATGATACTCCAAGAAATGTGAGTTGTAGAACAATTTCATGACTCTCTTAGATGTTCGCTAAAACTCGTAATTCAAATATTTTCCCAATGATCCAATCATAGATATTTGATTTTTCTATTACGATGATTTCCACTTCATGCTGAAATTTATTTGAATCCATTCAAATGTTTCAAACTTCTTCCCTATTGAATATATCCATATATATACTCAATTTATTGTTGGAAGTTTTCATGAAGTAGAAGAATCTCCCGCACACAACTATGCCCAGTGAATCACATACATCATCATGTATTTTTCCACTAAGTTTGTTGCCCGTTCAACTTTTGGCCTATGAACGGTATTTTAGTCATTCTCTTTAGAAGAGATTTTGCAAGCGCCAAACGATTCAACAAATCAAATGACTCCAAAAATCCATTTGCATGGAGTTCCTTTATGCATTCCTTTCTAACATGACCTAAATGGCGGTTCCACAAATAAGTGGAATTCAAATCATTTACCTTATGGCATTTTAGCGTCAGTATTATGTATGTGTGTTTCACCATTAAGATTTATAATAACTTATCCATCGTACATGGAGTAATGTCATAATTTGAACAACTCATTGTTTTCATTTGACCAGAGCAAAATAACAATTATTAAGTTCTTTATTATAAATTCTAACGGCTAGATAGAATGCCAACGACGAACATAATAACACTTTATTTTTGTTCCAGACGTACATTCCTATCATATTCCTTGTCAGTCACTTAGGCCATTGTATTCTTGTATTGCGTTGTTTTGTATGACACTTCATACCAACCAATATAGCACTAATACCCAAGAATTTCATAGTGTGACTTAACTAGGAATACAACCATAACATGTATATCATTTATATACACCTGAGCTAGACCTTCTAGTCTTTTCTTTTCTTTTTGCCAAAATATCTTTTGCAGTTTCTCTTTTAGCTTTCCTCATTATTCAGAGAAACACTTTAACATTATTAACTTCTAGATTTGTTCGTCAAATACCAATAACCTTGAGGTTCTTACTTTAAGTTTGATCATCATATGACAAGTGTTTCAGATTTCACTATTAGTAACTTTGTAATATGATGAACAATTTCACTCATAATTTTATCCATTGTATCATGATGACTTTCTGAGACCATGTCTGTACATGCTAGGCTCATAAAGTTTAACCTTGGTATTCGCATGTGCAAATCTGGCTTGCACCCGTTGTATGCACACGTAGAATCTATCACACCCGATCATCACGTGATGCTTCGAAACGACGAGTCTTAGCAACGGTGCATACTAAGGATGATAACTTCATGGATATGCGAATATTATTAGTGCCCCAATAGTTGGAGGATTGTGACGCCTGGCGTCTTCAACCTTCATACATTCCCATAAAACTTATGAGTTTATGTGGTCTCACCAAATATATATTCTATCATCTTGCAATAAGGTCTTAGATATCACATATATCTCATACCTTGATTATTTCTGAAAACTAAATTTTCAACTCCTTACTTTTCAAACAGATTTGAACTTCAAGTTTCACGGAGACAAGATAAGTTTAGGTACTAATTGAAACCATAGCTCTTTGAATCAACAATGTGAGGTTTACTAAAAGTTTGCAATAGGACTTAATCAATTCTTGATTCTTTAACAATACGGTACCAATCCGTAAAGTTTCTTGTCAGATTTTAACAGTATTTCTATCTCAATAACAAGACTAGCGCATGGTAGAAAACGGATGCCAATACTACAAAATTAATTCAAAATACTACTCAGACTATGTTTATGATAATTAGTTCATGTTTTAATCTAATTACTAATGAACTCCCACTTAATACAACATCCCTCATAGTTGTTAAGTGGTACACAATCCAAATCCACTACACCAAAACCGATCATCACGTGAGATGATGTAGCTTCAATGGTGAACATCAACATGTTGATCATATCATCCATATGACTCGTGTTCAACCTTTCGGTTTCTGTTGTCCCGAGGCCATGTCTGTACATGCTAGGCTCGTCAAGCAAACCCAAGTATTCCGCGTGTGCAACATGGCTTACACCCGTTGTATGTGAACATTGAGTCTATCACATCCGATCATCACGAGATGCTTCGAAACGACGAACTGTACAACGGTGTATACGAGGGGAGAACACTTTATTATCTTGATATTAATGTGAGGGATCATCTTATAATGCTACCGTCGCGATCTAAGCAAAATAAGATGCATAAAGGATTAACATCACATGCAGTTCATATGTGATATGATATGGCCCTTTTGTCTTTGTGCCTTTGATCTTCATCTCCAAAGCACGGACATGATCTCCATCATCAACGGGCATGATCTCCATCATCGTCGGCGTAGCGTCAAGGTTCATGGCGTCGTCTTCTTGGTTGTTCACCTCATGTAGCAACTATTACAACTACTTTGAAATACTACTCAACATGAAATTTAAAGACAACCATAAGGCTCCTGCCGGTTGCCACATTACAATAATGATCATCTCATACATATTCATCATCACATTATGGCCATATCACATCACCAAACCCTGCAAAAACAAGTTAGACGTCTCTAATTTGGTTTGCATATTTTACGTGGTTTAGGGTTTTCGATAGAGATCTAATCTACCTACGAACATGAACCACAACGTTGATACTAATGTTGTCAATAGAAGAGTAAATTGAATCTTCACTATAGTAGGAGAGACAGACACCCGCAAAGCCTCTTATGCAATACAAGTTGCATGTCGAACGAGGAACAAGTCTCATGAACGCGGTCATGTAAAGTTAGTCCGAGCCGCTTCATCCCACTATGCCACAAAGATGCAAAGTACTCAAACTAAAGATAACAAGAGCATCAACGCCCACAAAACCATTGTGTTCTACTCGTACAACCATCTATGCATAGACACGGCTCTGATACCACTGTAGGGATTCGTTGCATAGAAAACAAAAAAATTCCTACCGCGAGAACGCAATCCAAGCCAAGATGCAATCTAGAAGACGGAAGCAACGAGGAGATGATCAAGACTAACCCTTGAAGATTTCCAAAGCCTATAAGAGTAGGCTCTTATTGCTGCGGTAGACGATGACTTGCCGCTTGCAAAAGCGTGTAGAAGATCTTGATCACGGTGCCACAATCGGGCAGCACCTCCGTACTCGATCACACGTTCGGTGTTGATGAAGACGACGTCCTTCTCCCTGTTCCAGCGGGCAGCGGAAGTAGTAGCTCCTCCTTGAATCCGGCAGCACGACGGCGTGGTGGCGGTGGCGGTGGAGATCTCCGGCGGAGCTTCGCTAAGCGTGCGGGAGAAGAGGAGGAGAGAGGGGGCGGCTAGGGTTTGGGAGAGGGGGTGGCCGGCCACCTAGGGGTGCGGCCAAGCTATGGGCTTGTGGTGGTCAGCCCCCTCTCCTATGCCCCTCATTATATAGGTGGAAGCCCCAAGAGTTGTAGTCCAAGTCTTCGAATAAGACCCCAACACCAAAACTTCCCAAAGGTGGGAAACCTACTCAAGGAGGGAGTCCTACCCAAGGTGGGACTCCCACCTTTTCCTTAGGTGGGGTGGCCGGCCACCTCAGGTGGAATCCACCTGGGATTCCTTCCCCTTAGGGCTGGCCGGCCATGCTAGTGGAGTCCCTCCGGGACTCCACCTTCCATAGTGCTATTCTTCCGGACTTTTCTAGAACCTTCTAGAACCTGCCATAAATGCACCGGATCATTTCCAAACTTGGAATATGACTTCCTATATATGAATCTTATTCTCCGGACCATTCCGGAACTCCTCGTGATGTCCGGGATCTCATCCGGGACTTCGAACAAAACTTCGAACTCCATTCCATATTCAAGTTCTACCATTTCAACATCAAACCTTAAGTGTGTCATCCTACGGTTCGTGAACTATGTAGACATGGTTGAGACTTCTCTCTGACCAATAACCAATAGCGGGATCTGGAGATCCATAATGGCTCCCACATATTCAACGATGACTTAGTGATCGAATGAACCATTCACATACGATACCAATTCCCTTTGTCACGCGATATTTTACTTGTCCGAGGTTTGATCATCGGTATCACTCTATACCTTGTTCAACCTCGTCTCCTGACAAGTACTCTTTACTCGTACCGTGGTATTTGGTCTCTTATGAACTTATTCATATGCTTGCAAGACATTAGACGACATTCCACCGAGAGGGCCCAGAGTATATCTATCCGTCATCGGGATGGACAAATCCCACTGTTGATCCATATGCCTCAACTCATACTTTCTGGATACTTAATCCCACCTTTATAACCACCCATTTACACAGTGGCGTTTGATGTAATCAAAGTACCTTTCCGGTATAAGTGATTTACATGATCTCATGGTCATAAGGACTAGGTAACTGATACGTCTCCGACGTATCAATAATTTCTTATGTTCCATGCCACATTATTGATGTTATCTACATGTTTTATGCACACTTTATGTCATATTCGTGCATTTTCTGGAACTAACCTATTAACAAGATGCCGAAGTGCCGATTCTTTTCTGCTGTTTTTGGTTTCAGAAATCCTAGTAAGGAAATATTCTCGGAATTGGACGAAATCAAAGCCCAGGGGCATATTTTTCCACGAAGCTTCCAGAAGTCCGAAGACGAAACGAAGAGGGGCCACGAGGCAGCCAGAGCATAGGGCGGCGCGGCCCTGCCCTGGCCGCGCGGCCCTATGGTCTGGGCCCCTCGCGCCGTCTCTTGACCTACCCTTCCGCCTACTTAAAGCCTCCGTGGCGAAACCCCCAGTACCGAGAGCCACGATACGGAAAACCTTCCAGAGACGCCGCCAACGCTGATCCCATCTCGGGGGATCCAGGAGATCGCCTCCGGCACCCTGCCGGAGAGGGGAATCATCTCCCGGAGGACTCTACGCCGCCATGGTCGCCTCCGGTGTGATGTGTGAGTAGTCTACCCCTGGACTATGGGTCCATAGCAGTAGCTAGATGGTTGTCTTCTCCCCATTGTGCTATCATTGTCGGATCTTGTGAGCTGCCTAACATGATCAAGATCATCTATCTGTAATTCTATATGTTGCGTTTGTTGGGATCCGATGAATAGAGAATACTTGTTATGTTGATTATCAAAGTTATATCTACGTGTTGTTTATGATCTTGCATGCTTTCCGTTACTAGTAGATGCTCTGGCCAAGTAGATGCTTGTAACTCCAAGAGGGAGTACTTATGCTCGATAGTGGGTTCATGCCTCGCATTGACACCGGGACGAGTGTGAAAGTTCTAAGGTTGTGTTGTGCTGTTGCCACTAGGGATAAAACATTGATGCTATGTCTAAGGATGTAGTTGTTGATTACATTACGCACCATACTTAATGCAATTGTCTGTTGCTTTGCAACTTAATACCGGAGGGGTTCGGATGATAACTTTGAAGGTGGACTTTTTAGGCATAGATGCAGTTGGATGGCGGTCTATGTACTTTGTCGTAATGCCCAATTAAATCTCACTATACTCATCATGATATGTATGTGCATGGTCATGCCCTCTTTATTTGTCAATTGCCCAACTGTAATTTGTTCACCCAACATGCTGTTTATCTTATGGGAGAGACACCTCTAGTGAACTGTGGACCCCGGTCCAATTCTCTTTACTGAAATACAATCTACTGCAATACTTGTTCTACTGTTTTCTGCAAACAATCATCTTCCACACAATACGGTTAATCCTTTGTTACAGCAAGCCGGTGAGATTGACAACCTCACTGTTTCGTTGGGGCAAAGTACTTTGGTTGTGTTGTGCAGGTTCCACGTTGGCGCCGGAATCCCTGGTGTTGCGCCGCACTACATCCCGCCGCCATCAACCTTCAACGTGCTTCTTGGCTCCTCCTGGTTCGATAAACCTTGGTTTCTTTCTGAGGGAAAACTTGCTGCTGTGCGCATCATACCTTCCTCTTGGGGTTCCCAACGAATGTCGTCGTGGTGAACGAGCAGATGCCATAGGATGGCTTAGATTGGGGCCGAATGGACGCAAGAGGATTCGGGGGAGGGTTTGCGATCAGGTGGGAAGAGATTCCGGATGGTTTCCTCAAGAACTTGGCCAAGGCCAGAAGTTGAAGAAGAAAGACACAAGGAAGAACTCCCTCTAGATCACCATGTTCATAGATTCACACAAGTTACGGGCTCTGCCTTCCTACATACACGCGTACATACTTGCTCCTCGTGAAGATGGGCTGCCCCCTCTCCTTATATAGGGAGAGGGTGGCTTACACCGCAAGAAACCCTAATGGCATCTTTGACTGGACAAACTACTTTCTGAGTTCTTGTACAAAGCTACTTTAGCTCACCAAAGCTACTTTAATCATAGATGACACGGGGCCTTCTTTTTTATCATAGAAGGCGACGTCCCCGGCTTCTTTCTCCGTCACCTCTCTCTTTGGCGCCGGAGCTCTGAATAAAGTTACTTGGCGTAGCTCATCCTTGTCTTCTTGCTCAAGAGAATCTTTGACCAGTCCTGCAAGGCTCTCCTTTCCGGTATCTTTTATACCGGGTCCCGCATACCCCTTTGAGGATGCAGCTAGCCTTGCTCTCCATTCCTTCTAGGCTTAAAGGCAAGAACATTATCAGGTATCTCGATGGCTCAAACCATCCGGTTTGGCATGCCTTTGGCATACCCAGAGTTATCCCCCCAACATTAGTCCCCGAAGTGGTATAGCCTGGAGGATTTTATCCTCTGAGACCATGCCAGCTTTTCATCATTCTCCGATACCGGTTTAGTCACACATCTCTTGAGCTTAGTTAAGGCACCTTTACCCTTGTTCCTTTTCTTCTCTTTGCAAGGCTCGTTAGGCATCTCTTTTTCCGGCACCACGTGTCTCTGCTCCTTCCTCGGCGAAGTCGAGAATATATCGGGCCGCGCACATCGGTGACATGCGCCTTTGTAGAACCGACGCGCCGTGCCCGCTGTCACATCGTTTTCGACTCCCGACGCATTTAATGCACCGGCGGATCCCACTACCTCTTCGGGATCCCGCGTGCGCCTCCGTGTGGCCTCCGTTTTCGCGCGTGTATCCGTTCGCCACGTGGCGGCCCAAGGTGCGAACCGAACTCCGCGGGCCGCGAGGCGAACCGGCTCATATGACGGTTCGCTGCCCACTTTCTCTCTCTTATATAAGCACAACTGCCCGTTCCCCTTCATCTTCTTCGCATTCTCCTCCTTCGCGCACGAGCTCCACGCCTCTGCGCCTCGTCGCTCTCCGTCCGCCGTCGCCCGTTCAAGCTCCGGCGCCCGGCGAACTCGCAGCCCTCCGCCTCGAACTTCGCCGTGCGGAGTTCTTTGGCAGCACCTTCCTCGCGTCCGCCGCATTTGTGCTTCTTCGCGAGCTTTTCCGCTTCGCCATCGACGGAGCTCGCCGGCGACCAGAGCAGCTCCACCGCCGGCAAACACTCCCCTGGCGTCCGCGCCGCTCAAGGTTGGTATCAATTTTGCTTTACTCGCCGTTCGCTTGCTTTCCCGGATCTTGAGCCTGTGGTGTTCTTATTTGCTCCTTTTCTTTGGTTTTCTTCTTACTCGTAGATCTTCACACGGGGGTGAAGTTTCGGAGTCCTGGGTCTCCGCCCATCCTGGCGAGGTCTGACGAGGATCTTCCTCTCGCATCCTCTTCTTCTCTTTCTCTCAAGCGCCGTAGACCTTCTCCCGGTGAATCTACGGCCTCGGATCAATGGAAACCGATTAGGCAACCAGCAGGGAATCCGGTGACCCCAAGAGTCCGGCGGCCACCTAGAATCCGGTAGCTTTAGCCAAGCTTCCGGTAGCCAAGAGGCCGATGGCTCGGTCAAGCCTCTAGCAGCTCCGGCCAATCTTCCGGCGAGGAGCCTTCCCCAACCACCCGCGGAGCTGGATGGGCTCTCGTTCGAGTTTGAGATCGATTGGCTGTACCGGTCTCGGAGGATTCGGAAGGAGTTGCCTGCAGGATTCCGGATGCGAGATCGAACCGGATCCGGAAGACGACGAGCATGTTGTTTTTCTCGCTCACTTTGAGCGCGGCTTCGGCCTTCCTGCCTCTACTTTTTCCGGGATTTCCTGGATTTCTACGATCTCCAACCTCACCACCTTCTGGCAACGCCCTTTTCTATCTTTCTTGTTATGCCACCTTCATGGAGGCTTACATCGGCATTCGTCCCACTCGTGAGGCGTTTGCCCGTTTCTTCAACTGCGGATCAACTCCGGTTCCGGGGCAAGGAGATCCCCAAGCCCAAGCCGCCCGTGCAGAGCGGCTCCAGCATCGGCGGCGCCCGCCAAGGGAGCACTTTTCTTAAGCTTTCCGGCCTCGAGTCTTGCCGCACTTTGGCAAGGAACTTTCTTTACGTGAAGAACACCGGCGCTGATCGCATCAATCTTCCTCCATATCAAGCGGGGCCCCAAGAGGAACCAACTGGAGCTACAACCCAAGGACGGAACACGCCGAAACCAACCGGGTAGTGCGTTTCTTGGCCTCTACGAAGAAGGAGACCAACATACTGTTACGACGATATCATCGGACTTTCATATCGCGCCGGGTGCTTCCTGAAGCGCCGCGCACATAGGATGAGCGAGATGTATGGCCCAAAGCGATCCTACCAAGATCACGGGCCGCGCTCTCAGCAAGAAAGACGTTGTTCTCAAGGCCAAGCAGATTTGTCAAACTGCTATGCCTTTGCGTGGGAATGGGGCCTCCTTCCCTCGGTTTCTCTAACCGTCCGACCCAAGAAGTAAGAGATTGCGCAATTTGGGGTTGTCTTTGCCGGTAAGTTTCGCTTTGCTAACCATCTTTTACCTTGTTTCGAGCCGGGGACCGCTTCCCTCTATCCGTGAGAGCCTCGAGGACCTCTCTGGGAAGCGTGCCTTTGACTCCTTCGACCCGGATCCCTACATCTTTTGGAAGGATCTGAAGATGGGAAGACTGCTGCGCGCCTTGGCAGGGACCCGCCGAGCCTACGGAAATCCGGAGGAGCTGGTTGTGCTCGAGGTATTTTCTTTTCCGGCTTCTTATACTTTGCCATTATCGCTTTCTTGGTGCTTCTTAGCCATATCAACTCACGGATCCACGAGCGCGTGCCGCCCCTGCGCGCCGAGGCCGGCATGAGTTTGTGGACAAACTCATGGCCCGGGGGCCGGAAGAACAAGCAGCCGGCATCTGCCGGCTCCGCCATGCTCCTCCCTCCAAGCGCTTCCGGACGGAGCCCCGTGGGGGAGAAAGAAGTGGCGTGCGCGCTACGGGCGCAAAGCGATGCCAACCGCTTAGGGTAATTTCATTTCGGCTTGCCTCCTTTTTGCTAAGTTCTTTTTCCGGTTGCTTCTTCTCAACCACTTGTCTTTTTTCTTTTCTCAGCCCGCTCTCAAGCTTGGCCCCAAGGCACATCGGGCTCGAGGATCCCGCAAGGACCTCAACCCCTCCTCCTCGTTCAAGCCCGGCACCATGCGGGTGCCATCAACACCTCCGCTCCCTTCGGGGGCACAACAAAATCGGGCGTGCGGCCCCTTCACCGTCAGATCACCGCACGGAGGAGGATCTTTCCTTCCTCCCGGAACACCAAGACACCGGCGCCGACAACACCGGCGCCGGAGAAGAAGAAGCGGGCGGGCGGAGCCTTGCTCCTCCCGTCCTCGAAAAGACAACCTCCGCGCCGGAATCTTCCGCGCCCGGAAGGCTCCAAGACGGGTGACGCTCCTAGCGCTCCCCTTCTCCACGCACCATCCTCATGCCTCCGCACGAGGCTCCTCGCGCCCAGCCCTCCAAGGCCGCTCCTGGCGCGCCGCCGCCAAGCTGAACCAGGGGCCTCTTCTACCGCGCCGCCGCCCAAGCCCTCAAGCTCATCAAGGGGAAGGCGACGGCCTCAGCCCCCTTCGGGCGGCCGACAGCCCTTGGTGCTGCACGTCTCCAAGGCTGCCAAAAGCGCCGACGCATGAAGGCCACCGGCCTCCTCGGCACGATTACGGAGTTCAGGCGCCAAGGCCGGGACACAGGGCACCTCTGCCGTATGCCCAAAGTGGAACGCCGCGGACATCACTCCGGCGACCCGCGGCATGGGCAAGGATCGGCTGCCGGCACTGATCCTGTCGGGGATCGGTGTTACGAGGAGCACTTCATGCGGCTCCGGGCTGCCGTAAAAGAGCTTGACAGCGCGTGGTACGATTCCACGAACAATCTGACGGTATGTTCTATTAACTTTCAACCTTTGCCGGTTTCTTCGTTTCCGGTTCTGCTTTATCTTTTCCTTAGTTTCATGCCGGTTTTCTCTCTTGTCTATCTTCCCGGTCCCGAGTTTTGTGGTGAGAGCGCAGCTCTTAGCGCAAAACTTAACTTAAGTTTTTAAGCGCAAAACCGCCTTGCCCGATCCAGAGTTTCGGGTTAAACATCTTCTTCTTAACACATAATTTACCTTAGAAATGCGCAAAACCGCCTTGCCCGGTCCAGTTCGGGTTAAGAACTTGGTTCTTAGCACAAAATTTTACCTTATTTCTTCTTTTTCTTGAACAGGGTCACCGCCGACACTCGGAAGGCCCTCTTCGAGGAGCTTTTATGGGAGCATAGGGAGCTCGTTGAGGCACATGACAAGTGCCAAGGTAAGTTTTTCGTTTCATAGGCATCTTTGCTACCGGAAACCTCTTTTCCTTGTGATATTTACAATTTACGTTCAACAGGTGATCCCGGAAGCTTCCATCGATGCTCTCAAGGAGCAGTCGCTACGGCCCAACGTACTATTTTTTTCCTTTCTCCTTTGAACTTGGTTTCTTTCGGTTTTACTAGTGTAGCCTTGCTAACACTCATTTTTCCGATTACTGGGGAGAAGGATGAGCTCGGCAAGCAGCACCGGGGGGAGGAGCTAAACGCCCTCAAGACCAGCTACCAGGAGCTCAAGTCTCGATTGATTCAGGTGGGGCTTGACCACGCCAAGGCCCTCAAGGGCGCCGAAGTGGCAGCGGCCAAGTTGGACGAGGCTACGGAGAATGCCTGCAATGCCACCGTGGTGTTGCGGGCAGAGGCTGGAGGAGATGACCAAGGCCCGGAAGGGTGCCGAGGAGAAGGCAGCGGGCTGGAGGAGGGCACAAGGAGTGCGATCGGTGATCCTGAGGACCGACACACTTGCCCTCCGTAAGTTGTTTTCTTTTACACTTTGACTCTGCGTACGAGCCTTTTTCCTTCGACCCCATTTTGTTTCCGCTATCTTTCCGTCCGGTCTCTCTTCTTCCGGATTCTTTTCTCTCCGGTCTCTTTTTCTTCCGGTCTCTTTTTCTTCAGGTCTCTTTTTCTTCCGGTCTCTTTTTCTTCCGGTCTCTTTTCCTTAAGCTTTTTCTTTCTTTGCTAGGCCTCTTTCCGGACTCGCAGAGGTATGCCGTCAAGAAGGTCAGCGCGCAGCGCAAGGACAAAGGCCAGCGGATCTTACCGTGCCATGGACGCCCAAGGACCATACTGGTCGCGCTTAACGCAGCGGGTGTCCCCATATCTGTTGCATAGACCGCAATCTTTCGGACATCACGATGTAGCTACCCGGCTATACTGAGGACTTTATGGCTTTGGCGAGGAGGTGCAGGACACCTTCTCCCTCACCAACGACACTTTGAAAGGTGCGGCGGGGAGGATCCGCAGTGGCGGTGCTCGCTGCACTTGCGGCTGGAGCGGACTCCGCCTCAGCGCCGCTCCGCTGGTACCGGAGCTCAATGCGGACGCCCTTACGGCGTGCAAGGCGGCGAAAGCGGATCTGGACCCGATCCTCTCGCCAAGCGAGCGGGGATCGCGCGTGACCGCATCGCGGAGTATGCGCACCGCTTCATCCCTCCCCCTCACGGCGTCACGGATTATCTGACGAGGAGGAGGGTGAAGCCGAAGAAGAGGTCTGAGGCGATCTTGGTGCCGGCGATGCTCCTCCAGGAAGCCCTGCTGCATGATGATTTCCTTTGAAGTGTTTGCTCATTATATCTGTTGGTCCCTGTTGCTTTAAGACAATATCATTGTCTGCCCCCGGAATGCCGGGACTTATGATGCAAAACTTAAGTTTGCTGTGGTTGTGCTACAACATTTCCCCTGGTAAGTTATACCGGTAGCTAAGTACTTATGAGTTTGCCTTAGCATATTTTGCTTTTGGTTCCGCTTTTGTCACCTTGCTGCAAAGATTTCTCAATTGCTTCCGCATCCAATTTGATGCATACTTGGTTCTTTTGCCTTGGCTCTGCTTTGCCTTCTGCGGGCGTTCTTTGGCGTATGAGCACAAGGTTCTTTCACCAAACAAGCATCTTCTTGAACTTAGAAATAACTTTGAAATTTTGCAAAAAACCGGTTTAACCGGGGTTAATTAAATTTTTCAGATTGTTCTTTCTGCTCTCCTTTTCAGCGTTCATGTGCTTATCCCCTACCGGTTTATCTTGCTTGCCATGAAGCCGGTTTATGCGGACAGCAGCGAGTCGAAGACTCCGGTGAGGATTTAACACTACTAAACCGGAAAGAAAAAACATTCAATAAACAACTAGGTAAACTTGAAAAAATAGACAAGTTACATGCAACTTAAGTTGGGGTAGTCCCGAGATTCACTCAAAGGTTCCGTGCATCTTTTATTCATAGCATATAAGGTACAAAAGGAACTTCTTACACCACCACTTCAAGAGTAGAAAGGACGCATGAGCTACGTTCCCATGGACGCTTGCTCTCCTCGCCGGACTGTCCGCCTTTCCTTTCTTCCATTCTGTGCATCTATCAAGTAGTATGCATCATTGTGAAGCACCTTGCTTACAATGAAGGGACCTTCCCATGGTGGCAAAAGCTTATGCCGGCCTTGATCTGTTTGCACCAGGCCGAAGTACAAGATCTCCTTCCCGGAAAACTCTTGGGTTAACCTTCCGGTTATGATAGCGTCTTTAGGTTTTGTTTGGTAAATGGCTGTTCTTGCCAAAGCCAGCTCTCTTGCTTCTTCTAGCAAGTCCACATCGTTTTCTCAGGCCTCTTTGACCTCTTGCTGGGTATAGAGCTGTACCCTTGGTGAATCATGGATGATATCGGTTGGTATTTATCACCGCTTCTGCTCCATAAACCATGAAGAAGGGAGTGTATCCGGTAGAACCGGTTTGGAGTTGTTCTTATACTCCACGATGCGATGGTAGCTCATCGAGCCAACATCCGGCGATTTTTCCACCGCATCAATGAGTCTAGGCTTGATACCGAGGAAAGCACCAAGGCATTCATTCTTTCTACTTGGCCATTGCCTGTGGATGTGCCACTGAGCACAAATCCAACCGGATGTTCTTTTCTTCCACCAGAACCTTTTGAACTCACCTTGAGCAAGTTGGTTCCGTTATCGGTGATGATGCTATGTGCGGGTATCCATACCGCAAAATGACATCTTTCAAGAATTTCTGTACCTGTATGCCCATCACACTTTGCGATAGGTTTTACTTCCAGCCACTTGGTGAACTTATCCACCATGACCAAGATGTGAGTCATCTTGCTTCTTGCAGTTTTGAATGGTCCAACCATGTCAAGGCACCAAACAGCGAATGGCCATGTTAGCGGTATTGTCTTTAAACCGGATCTTTGGGGTATGGTTTTGCTTGGCGTACCTCTGGCAGGCCGTTGCATTTCTTACCAAATCCTCGAGCGTCCTCCAAAGCGGTGGCCAATAGAACCCATGCAGGAATACTTTTGCTACCAAAGCCCTTGATGAAGCATGATGCCCACATTCTCCTTGGTGAATTTCCTCAAGCATTTCTTTTCCTTCCTCCGGTTCCACACATCTTTGAAGGACACCGGTAACGCTTCTCTTGTACACCTCACCATTGATGAATGTGTAAGCTTTGGACCTTCTTTGTATCCTCATTGATTCATTTTAAATTCGGCCGGCAGAGTGCGTTGATCAGAATTCCTTAATAGGTTTAACCCATGATGGTATTTCTTGAACCAAAAACACCGGTGCATCTATCTCCATGCTATCTACCAGCATCGTTTCTTCCGTATGGGTGCAGCAGTCCCGAGCCTACGGAGCAGTCCCCGAGCTTGCGGGACGGTCCAGGTTCCCTTCATCGATATCCATGGGTACTACGTGTGACTCTGGTACAAAAATTGATTCGATTCCGGGCTCGGCTTGGATCGATGGCACTCTTAGGTGAGCCAAAGCTATTCCGGGAGGAATTTCTTGCCTAGATGAGCCCAACTTGGACAAAGCATCCGCGGCTTCATTTTTACGCTCGCGGCACATGGTGAAACTCACATCCTTGAAGAATCGGCAATCTTTTGCACGTGAAACCGGTACAAGGCCATGTTGGCGTCTTTGCATCCCAATCTCTGAGCATTCTTTGTACCACAAGGTCTGAATCGCCATAGCAAATGATCCGGTGTGCACCGATTTCTTTTGCGACCTTAAGCCCATGGATCAAAGCTTCATATTCAGCGACATTGTTCGATGCCCTGAAATGTACTTGCAAAACATACCGGAGGTGGTCTCCTTTTGGTGAAGTAAGCACCACACCGGCACCTAGACCTTCCTTGAGCTTAGATCCATCAAAGTGCATCTTCGATATTCTATCCTCGATCTGGCGGTTTGTATTGCATCTCCGCCCAATCAACAAGGAAATCAGCCAAAGCTTTGTGATTTTATGGCATCTCTTCTTTCATATACCGCACGTACGGTGATATCCGGATCGCCCATTTTGCAATCCGGCCCGGGCATCTTTGTTGCACATGATGTCGGAAATTGGTGCTTCACTCACCACCTTCATGGGGTGTTCCTCAAAGTAGTGCTTGAGTTTTGTGGCGGCCATGTACACGCCATAAGTCATTTTACGGAAGTGAGGTAGTTTTGTTTTGAGAGGAGAGCACCTCGCTCAAGTAGTATACCGGCCTGCGGACGGTTTTTCTTCCTCTTCTCTTTCAACCACAACCACTACACTCACAACCCGGGTTTGTTGCTGCTATGTATAACGACATAGGCTCCTTTCTAGAGGTGAAGCCGATACGGGTCTTGTGGCTAGGCATCGTTTAGCTCCTTAAACATTGCGTCTGCTGAGGGGTCCAGGGCAGAACGTGTCGATTTCTTCATGAGAGCATAGAGTGGCGTAGCTTTTTCTCCCAACCTGCACAAACTCTCAGCGATGCCAAGCTTCCGGTAAACTTTTGCACATCTTTTAACTCTCGAGGGATAGCCATTCTTTCTATCGCGGGATCTTTACTGGGATTAACCTCTATGCCCCGACTTGAAACCGAGGGAAACCGAGGCAGCTTTAGGCGGGGACACCAAAGGTACATTTTATGCGATTGAGTTTCATCCGGAACCGCCTTAGGTTATCGAATGTTTGCGGATGTCATCGATTAAAGTGTTTTTTATCTTAGTTTTTATCACGATGTCATCCACATAGACTTGCACATTTTTTTCCAATTTGATCAAACAAGCATTTTTGCATACAATGAGTACGTTGCACCAGCGTTGCGCAACCCAAAAGGCATAGTGACATAGCAATAAGCCGTCTTGCAGGGGTAATGAACGCGATTTTATTTGATCTTCCTTTTTTTAAGGGAATTTGGTGGAAACCGGAATAGGCATCCAGGAAGGACAACAACTCACACCCGGCTGATTGAATCAATCACTTGATCGATTCGTGGCAAAGGAAAAGGATCTCTTGGGCAAGCCTTGTTCAGGTTGGTGTAGTCGATGCACATGCGCCACACCTTCGGAGCTTTTGCCTCCAGGTTCTCATCTTTCTTCTTTTCAACCATTACGGATTGGCCGGCCACTGCGTGTGCGTGACCTCCACAATGAATCCGGCAACAAGCGGCTGGTTACTTCTTCTCCTATGATCTTTCTTTCTGTCCTCAGCGAACCGACGTGGTTGCCGCACCGGCTTGGCATCTTTCCGGACGTTTAGAGAGTGCTCAGCCAGCTCCCTCGGAACACCTACCAAATCATCAGTTGACCAGGCAAAGATATTCCGATTCTCACGGAGGTGACGAGCGGCGCTTTCCTATGCTTGATCAAGGCCGAGCGCGTCTGACAGTGCGCTCTGGGTAAGCCGGATCAGCACAATGTTCTTTGTTTCATTGGTTGGCTTGAATGCCGGTGTGCCCATGTTTTCACTCATTGCCGCCAAACTCATTTGTGAGGATTGAGCGAGCGCAACGGTATCTGCATTCTTTTCTTTTCCTCCCGCGATCACCGACGATTACTGCTAGGTTTGATCCGGCGGATGCGATTTCAGTGAGATCTTATAGTTTCCCACCACGAGTCAATGGCCTGAGGTGCCGGCATCTTCATCTTGAGGTAAGCCGTATGAGTGGTAGCCATGAAAGCAGCCAACGCCGGTCTCCCGACAACGCATGGTAGGGGCCGTCCGAGATCCACCACCTCAAACTCCAGTTTTCCACCCGGCAATTGTCACGTCCTCCAAATGCCACGTCCACCCGAACTTTTCCTATCGGGGCGCAGTGACAAGCAGGGACGATCCCATGGAACGTTGTGCGTTGGCTGAAGCATGTTTTGTTATGCCAGCGTTTGCATGGTGTGCTTGTACATGATGTTGATGCTCTTGCCATTGTCTATGGCCACCTTTGCTGAACTTCACTCGAAGTTTGGCCCTTTCATGATCGGGTCCACAACAAGAGCGTATCCACCAGTTCGGCATGATCTTTGGGTGATCCTTGGATGACCGAGGTAATTTCTACGATTGGACCACATCATGTACTTGGGAACTGCCGCATCACCGCATTGACCTCCATGGAGCGCGGTGTACACTTTGGATCTGTTGGCTCGTGACAAAGACAACACGCACGGATCATGCGGATCTTCGTAAACATTCCGGCCTAAAGGTGCCGGTGGAGGTGGCTGGTTATCATTTTGCTCCACCCGGTTAACTTCGTCTGCCGCCGGTTTGGCTGCACGGTAAGGCGTTTGCCCCAGTAAGTGGTGGTGGTGGCGGTAGCTTGTTGTTCTGCCGCAGCATGTCTTGCGGTGGCCGCGCATCTTTCAACTGTTCCTTTTTGCATCAAGTACTTGGTCCAGGTACAATCCTTCGTCAGATGGTTTGACGGATGTGCGGATTCGCGTGTGCCACGGCAAGGTTGATCCATGGCAGCTTCCATGGTGTATTTCGGGTTCTTGCCAGCTTCTTCTTCGGACCCGGGGTTTCTTTTCCACCCATTGTTTCTTAGGACCCGCCCATGGCTGCGATCCGGTTTTTGCCTCTGTCGGCGGCCTCAAAGTTTTCCCCGCACAGTGACTTAAGCTTTGCTGCGTACCTTCGATCCGGAAAATCTTCCTTCTTTTATTCCGGTTGTCCGGTGTTGTTCGTGAGCGCTACATTCCTCCCGGTTACTGCTTGGGTTGCGTTGGGTCTCCCAACGCATAGCTATCCGCCACACGTATCATCTCCTGCCAACGTTGTCGGCATGTTGCGCTGCAACTTTTGCCAACGGTGAACCTCTTCTGCATCCACTTTGCTAAACCAAGCAATGGCTTGTGCCTCGATCACCCCCTCACGGGAGTTCCTTGTGGTGTTCCACCGGGCTAGATAATCCCTGGTCTGTTCGTTCGGGCGCTGCATAGAGCAAGTTGCTGCGGCCTGTTTGGCCTCCGATAGGTGCTGCTGAAATTGCTCACAAAGGCCTCCTCAAAATCCAGCCAGCCATTTATGCTTCCCGCCGGCAAGTTGTTTCAGCCAGATTCTTGCCGGTCCAACCAAAAACGATGGTATGATCCTCACGGCTTTGCGCCGGTTTCCTCCTCTGCTACGGTTCCTCCACCGCTGCAACGTATACCGCGGTCACGTAATCATGAGCCAATCTTTCGGCCGTGGTGCCGTCATCGTCTTTGTGTCACGGGCAACATAAAGTTGCGAACTGGTGGTTTTTCTTTCATGATCCTTGGGCCAAAACACTTTGGACTGGAGGACCTTCCTCCTCGATCATTTCGACAAGTATACTCTATCCGAGACGGTGCCTCGCATCCCGTTCAGTAAGTATCTCTCTCCCAAGGCGTTCTCCCAATGGGTTCCGGTATGCTGCCGGTTTCGTGGAATCGGCTTCATCGTGACATTCCGGTGCACTGCGGCCCTTGCCCTGCCGATACCTTGGGATCTCTTCCTCCTCCTCGTACGCTGCCCTTGCAGCTCGATAGTTTTGCCCGGTCTCATATCTACCGGCATGAATGTTTCAGGCATGGCCTCGCGCATAGCCTCGCTCTTGCCCCTTGGCTTTCTCACCAGGCATCGTGTTGCCCGGCTTGTTGCTTTCGGCAAGAACCGGATCGTACAGATCATCTGCGCGCATTCACTTCTTTTTCTCTCCTTCTATCCGGATGGGGGACGACTGCCCCATGGGATTTGCTACGGCATTCTTTGTTGAACGCGGATTTTGAGGCCGCTTGCCTTGTTCAGCTTAGCCAGCTGCTCAGCATTTTGCTGCTCAATGGTTTCCGACAGCTCTCTAACACGCGCTCTTGCTGCTTTACCAAAGCCTCTCGGAAGCGACTCGCACGACTCTCTGTGCCTTAGCAGCTTTTATAGTTTTATCCGGGCTGCTATACTTAGGCTTTTCCACGATGCTAGATGCTGAGGCGCTCTTGCCGGTAAGAATCTCTTTGCGCAAATCTTGATCTAGGTTGCGAGCTTTAGCCGGTTTTCAAGATCCCAGCGGCATGCGCGCTAACGAAGCAAAGCCATGGGCAGCGTTATACTCACGCACGGTTGGGTTCAGCTCGCGCTGCGCCCGACGATGTCCTTGCCGCTCTCTAGCATCTTACGCGCTGCGCCTCCAGCTCCGCCTGAGCCGGCCTGCCGGATCGATGTTCCGCGCGATGGGGGTGGCGAGGCGTTCATCGCCGCACAGCGGTGTCTCCGGTGGCGCGGATGATGCTCCCGCCGCTGCGCGCGCTCCGGCGGTGGCTTAGCCGCACGGGTCGAAACCGCGCGACCGGCACCTTCAGCCGCAACCTCCTTTCTGCACCAGCCACACCGGTCATCATTACCTCGACGCCGCCGGCGGCGCGGCCAGCCAGAGCCATCTTGGCGGGTCCGGTGCCACCAGCACCGGCGAGAAGGCGCTGGCGCACGGGGACGGTGCCGAAGTGACGCGATGGCTGCCGAACTCGATGATGCGGCCGTTCTTGGGGAAAACGCCGCCGTTGGCAAGCAGCCCGCGTTGTCGTTGATGAAGTCCATGGCGTAGATGCTCTGCACCAACGCGACACCGTACGTTCGCGGAGATCTCGAGAACGCCCGCCCGAATGTGAACTCCATCAAGCGCCACTTCGGCCCCACGGTGGGCGCCAGCGTCGTGGTGAACGAGCAGATGCCATAGGATGGCTTAGATTGGGGCCGAATGGACGCAAGAGGATTCGGGAGAGGTTTGCGATCGGGTGGGAAGAGATTCCAGGATGGTTTCCTCAAGAACTTGGCCAAGGCCAGAAGTTGAAGAAGAAAGACACAAGGAAGAACTCCTCTAGATCACCATGTTCATAGATTCACACAAGATTCACAGGCCTCTGCCTTCCTACATACACGCGTACATACTTGCCCGTGAAGATGGGCTGCCCCCTCTCCTGATAGAGGGGAGAGGGTGGCTTACACTGCCAGAAACCCTCAGGGCATCTTTGACTGGACAAACTACTTTCTGAGTTCTTGTACAAAGCTACTTTAACTCTCTTGTACAAAGCTACTTTAATCATAGATGACACCGGGGCCTTCTTTATCATAGAAGGCGCGTCCCCGGCTTCTTTCTCCGTCACCTCTCTCTTTGGCGCCGGGCTCTGAATAAAGTTACTTGGCGTAGCTCATCCTTGTCTTCTTGCTCTGAAGAGAATCTTTGACCAGTCCTGCCGACAGGCTCTCCTTTCCGGTATCTTTTATACCGGGTCCCGGCATACCCCTTTGAGGATACCGGCTTAGCCTTGCTCTCCCGGATTCCTTCTAGGCTTCCGGCA
The DNA here is from genome assembly GCF_019359855.2 of Lolium perenne. Classification (NCBI taxonomy): domain Eukaryota; kingdom Viridiplantae; phylum Streptophyta; class Magnoliopsida; order Poales; family Poaceae; genus Lolium; species Lolium perenne. The sequence goes on along the minus strand of NW_027248969.1, from coordinate 166,630 downwards.
AGAACATTAAACCGGTATCTCGATGGCTCAAACCATCCGGTTTGGCATGCCTTTGGCATACCGGGGGTTATCCCCCCAACAACGAACGTGTGAGTTACACGCCATCAAGCTCTTTTTCTGGCGCCGTTGCCGGGGAGATCAAGACACGCTGCAAGGGGAGTCTCCACTTCTCAATCTCTTTACTTTGTTTTTGTCTTGCTTAGTTTTATTTACTACTTTGTTTGCTGCACTAAATCAAAATACAAAAAAAATTAGTTGCTAGTTTTACTTTATTTGCTATCTTGTTTGCTATATCAAAAACACAAAAAAATTAGTTTACTTGCATTTACTTTTCTTATTTCATCATGTTTCCTTTTAATTTTACCACAAAAGACATACCGGTAGGACGTGGGTCTATAGTTGGGAGAAATAATATAGAAGAATTTTTCAATCATGTTAGTACCATTGAAAATTTTGAAGATAGACACTTGGTAGACCTTGCGCCTACTTATGAAATTGCTGCCGCGCATTTAGTTCGCCTGTTGGAGACTAAATTTGTTAATCTTAATCCTATAATCCAACACATGTTTCTCACACTTGGTGATATGGAAGAAGGGGAAAAGAAAGATTTTGTTTTAGAAACCCTTCTTAGAGAATTTGGTGGTCTAGCAAGAGAAGCTAGAAAGGTCTTTGCTAAATTTAATATGCTTGGTTCTCATACTAATTTTGTTAGTCTCCTTGAAAAGATGGACATGGATAGAATAAGATACACTAATAATATTGATGATGGTGGGGAGATCAAAGCACCAATACCATGTAAACTCTTAGCTATGAATGATGCACTAGAGAATAACTATGCTTGGCTTGTTCCTGAAAATTTGTTTGATGAGAGTAGCACGCCTAAGACTAATGAAAAGGGAGATGCTAAAACTTATGTATCTAATATATTATGCCTGGTTGAGAAAACTCCACACCCCGCTGAGAATGCATCATCCTTTGATAATACTTGATACACACTTTCTGCGCCTAGCTGAAAGGCGTTAAAGAAAAGCGCTTATGGGAGACAACCCATGTTTTTACCTACAGTACTTTGTTTTTATTTTGTGTCTTGGAAGTTGTTTACTACTGTAGCAACCTCTCCTTATCTTAGTTTTGTGTTTTGTTGTGCCAAGTAAAGCCGTTGATAGAAAAGTAAGTACTAGATTTGGATTACTGCGCAGTTCCAGATTTCTTTGCTGTCACGAATCTGGGTCCACCTCCCTGTAGGTAGCTCAGAAAATTAAGCCAATTTACGTGCATGATCCTCAGATATGTACGCAAGTTTCATTCAATTTGAGCATTTTCATTTGAGCAAGTCTGGTGCCATTTTAAAATTCGTCAATACGAACTGTTCTGTTTTGACAGATTCTGCCTTTTATTTCGCATTGCCTCTTTTGCTATGTCGGATGAATTTCTTTGATCCACTAATGTCCAGTAGCATTATGCAATGTCCAGAAGTGTTAAGAATGATTGTGTCACCTCTGAATATGTTAATTTTTATTGTGCACTAACCCTCTAATGAGTTGTTTCGAGTTTGGTGTGGAGGAAGTTTTCAAGGATCAAGAGAGGAGTATGATGCAACATGATCAAGGAGAGTGAAAGCTCTAAGCTTGGGGATGCCCCGGTGGTTCACCCCTGCATATTTTAAGAAGACTCAAGCATCTAAGCTTGGGGATGCCCAAGGCATCCCCTTCTTCATCGACAACATTATCAGGTTCCTCCCGTGAAACTATATTTTTATTCCATCACATCTTATGTGCTTTTTCTTGGAGCGTCGGTTTGTTTTTGTTTTTTGTTTTGTTTGAATAAAATGGATCCTAGCATTCACTTTATGGGCGAGAGACACGCTCCGCTGTAGCATATGGACAAGTATGTCCTTGGTTTCTACTCATAGTATTCATGGCGAAGTTTCTCCTTCGTTATATTGTTATATGGTTGGAATTGGAAAATGATACATGTAGTAATTGCTATAAATGTCTTGGGTAATGTGATACTTGGCAATTGTTGTGCTCATGATTAAGCTCTTGCATCATATACTTTGCACCCATTAATGAAGAAATACATAGAGCATGCTAAAATTTGGTTTGCATATTTTGTTTCTCTAAGGTCTAGATAATTTCTAGTATTGAGTTTGAACAACAAGGAAGACGGTGTAGAGTCTTATAATGTTTTCAATATGTCTTTTATGTGAGTTTTACTGCACCGGTTCATCCTTGTGTTTGTTTCAAATAAGCCTTGCTAGCCTAAACCTTGTATCGAGAGGGAATACTTCTCATGCATCCAAAATACTTGAGCCAACCACTATGCCATTTGTGTCCACCATACCTACCTACTACATGGTATTTTCCGCCATTCCAAAGTAAATTGCTTGAGTGCTACCTTTAAAATTCCATCATTCACCTTTGCAATATATAGCTCATGGGACAAATAGCTTAAAAACTATTGTGGTATTGAATATGTAATTATGCACTTTATCTCTTATTAAGTTGCTTGTTGTGCGATAACCATGTTCACTGGGGACGCCATCAACTATTCATTGTTGAATTTCATGTGAGTTGCTATGCATGTCCGTCTTGTCTGAAGTAAGAGAGATCTACCACCTTATGGTTAAGCATGCATAATGTTAGAGAAGAACATTGGGCCGCTAACTAAAGCCATGATCCATGGTGGAAGTTTCAGTTTTGGACATATATCCTCAATCTCAAATGAGAAAATTATTAATTGTTGTTACATGCTTATGCATAAAAGAGGAGTCCATTATCTGTTGTCTATGTTGTCCCGGTATGGATGTCTAAGTTGAAGAATAATCAATAGCGAGAAATCCAATGCGAGCTTTCTCCTTAGACCTTTGTACAGGCGGCATAGAGGTACCCCTTTGTGACACTTGGTAAAAACATGTGCATTGTGATGATCCGGTAGTCCAAGCTAATTAGGACAAGGTGCGGGCACTATTAGTATACTATGCATGAGGCTTGCAACTTATAAGATATAATTTACATGATGCATATGCTTTATTACTACCGTTGACAAAATTGTTTCATGTTTTCAAAATCAAAGCTCTAGCACAAATATAGCAATCGATGCTTTTCCTCTATGGAGGACCATTCTTTTACTTTCAATGTTGAGTCAGTTCACCTATTTCTCTCCACCTCAAGAAGCAAACACTTGTGTGAACTGTGCATTGATTCCTACATATTTGCTTATTGCACTTATTATATTACTCTATGTTGACAATATCCATGAGATATACATGTTACAAGTTGAAAGCAACCGCTGAAACTTAATCTTCTTTTGTGTTGCTTCAATGCTTTTACTTTGAATTATTGCTTTATGAGTTAACTCTTATGCAAGACTTATTGATGCTTGTCTTGAAGTGCTATTCATGAAAAGTCTTTGCTTTATGATTCACTTGTTTACTCATGTCATATACATTGTTTTGATCGCTGCATTCACTACATATGCTTTACAAATAGTATGATCAAGATTATGATGGCATGTCACTCCAGAAATTATCTGTGTTATCGTTTTACCTGCTTGGGACGAGCAGAACTAAGCTTGGGGATGCTGATACGTCTCCGACGTATCGATAATTTCTTATGTTCCATGCCACATTATTGATGTTATCTACATGTTTTATGCACACTTTATGTCATATTCGTGCATTTTCTGGAACTAACCTATTAACAAGATGCCGAAGTGCCGATTCTTTTTCTGCTGTTTTTGGTTTCAGAAATCCTAGTAAGGAAATATTCTCGGAATTGGACGAAATCAAAGCCCAGGGGCCTATTTTTCCACGAAGCTTCCAAAAGTCCGAAGACGAAACGAAGAGGGGCCACGAGGCAGCCAGAGCATAGGGCGGCGCGGCTCCTGCCCTGGCCGCGCGGCCCTATGGTCTGGGCCCCTCGCGCCGCCTCTTGACCTACCCTTCCGCCTACTTAAAGCCTCCGTGACGAAACCCCCAGTACCGAGAGCCACGATACGGAAAACCTTCCAGAGACGCCGCCAACGCCGATCCCATCTCGGGGGATCCAGGAGATCGCCTCCGGCACCCTGCCGGAGAGGGGAATCATCTCCCGGAGGACTCTACGCCGCCATGGTCGCCTCCGGTGTGATGTGTGTGTAGTCTACCCCTGGACTATGGGTCCATAGCAGTAGCTAGATGGTTGTCTTCTCCCCATTGTGCTATCATTGTCGGATCTTGTGAGCTGCCTAACATGATCAAGATCATCTATCTGTAATTCTATATGTTGCGTTTGTTGGGATCCGATGAATAGAGAATACTTGTTATGTTGATTATCAAAGTTATATCTACGTGTTGTTTATGATCTTGCATGCTTTCCGTTACTAGTAGATGCTCTGGCCAAGTAGATGCTTGTAACTCCAAGAGGGAGTACTTATGCTCGATAGTGGGTTCATGCCTGCATTGACACCTGGGACAGTGACAGAAAGTTCTAAGGTTGTGTTGTGCTGTTGCCACTAGGGATAAAACATTGATGCTATGTCTAAGGATGTAGTTGTTGATTACATTACGCACCATACTTAATGCAATTGTCTGTTGCTTTGCAACTTAATACTGGAGGGGGTTCGGATGATAACCTGAAGGTGGACTTTTTAGGCATAGATGCAGTTGGATGGCGGTCTATGTACTTTGTCGTAATGCCCAATTAAATCTCACTATACTCATCATGATATGTATGTGCATGGTCATGCCCTCTTTATTTGTCAATTGCCCAACTGTAATTTGTTCACCCAACATGCTGTTTATCTTATGGGAGAGACACCTCTAGTGAACTGTGGACCCCGGTCCAATTCTCTTTACTGAAATACAATCTACTGCAATACTTGTTCTACTGTTTTCTGCAAACAATCATCTTCCACACAATACGGTTAATCCTTTGTTACAGCAAGCCGGTGAGATTGACAACCTCACTGTTTCGTTGGGGCAAAGTACTTTGGTTGTGTTGTGCAGGTTCCACGTTGGCGCCGGAATCCCTGGTGTTGCGCCGCACTACATCCCGCCGCCATCAACCTTCAACGTGCTTCTTGGCTCCTCCTGGTTCGATAAACCTTGGTTTCTTTCTGAGGGAAAACTTGCTGCTGTGCGCATCATACCTTCCTCTTGGGGTTCCCAACGAACGTGTGAGTTACACGCCATCAGTAACTATGTATCGAAAGCTTATAGCAAATAACTTAATGACATGATCTTATGCTATGCTTAATTGGGTGTGTCCATTACATCATTCATACAATGATATAACCTTGTTATTAATAACATCCAATGTTCATGATTATGAAACTAATCATCCATTAATCAACAAGCTAGTTAAGAGGCATACTAGGGACTCTTTGTTGTTTACATATCACACATGTATCAATGTTTCGGTTAATACAATTATAGCATGATATATAAACATTTATCATAAACATAAAGATATATAATAACCACTTTTATTATTGCCTCTTGGGCATATCTCCTTCAATCGGGTCTTTCCTTCCAGTCCTCCTCCTCCAGCGAGCCGATGCCGGAGTACGACCAGATGGCGGCGTACGACAAGCGCGCTCCCGAGCATTGGGACGAGAGGGAGTGGGACTTCACCGTCAAGGCATACGACGCACCCCTGACCGTCGTCGGGTCAGATGACGACTTACCCCTGACCGACGGGGAGGACGACCTCCGGTTCCTCGTCGACGGGGAATTGGAGGCGGAGAGCGAGGACGACCTCTTCTCCTGGGCTAGCTTCACCTCCTCCGACGAGGAGGAGGAAGAGGAGGATGACGCCTCCTCCGACGAGTACCCGCCGGCGAAACGCTTCCGCGCCGGGTCGGAGGACGACGACGACGACGAGGAGGAGGAAGAAGCCCCTGCCGAGGGCTACGGCAGCAGCGACGAGGACCTCGCTGGCAGCAGCGCCGACGGCAGCTACGACGGTGACGACGAGGGCAGCGACGGCCCGTAGATTAGCATCTACTAGTATAGGACTAGTAGTAGTAGATTAGGCAGTAGATCCTTCTTTTGTTCTTCCCTTTGTGAGCAATCGGCTCTTCTTTTTAAAAAACCCTCTTTATTAATGAAGAAAGTTTCCATGTCAATTCTTGCCGATTGTCAAAGTAAGTCAACGCTCAAAGAGCCGATGGCAACACATCGGTCCTTCACCATAAAACGCGAGTAAGGCCAAACTCAGTTGCCTATTCAAACGGTAACCTGCGACCCTTGTCTGAAGGAGCAAACTCAGATCCCCAAATCGCCCGTCAAACAGATTCACCTCACAGCCACGCGAATCCCAGATCCCAATCGTGCAGATTCAACTCTGCAGCGAATCAAATGGCGGAATCATCCAGCGCCAACGCTACGGTCTTTGGCCTGAAGGTAATCCTCAACCGCTTCTCGCCACCCGAGCATAGCGTTAGAATTAACAGCAAACACCTGAATTAATGTCTCATTCCATCATTAATTTTAGGTATCAGACATTCTGCTGCCGCATCCTTCTCTTCCAAATTCTCTTTGTCTTGGCCCCCGTTCTACCGGGAGTCCTGCCCATTTGATTTCTTGCGAAACCAATAGGATTCCCTTCGTGAACCAAAACATAGATCTAACCTCTTGGGCCGACTGCTTACGAGCCTGGCCTAATCCTCCTGAAGATTGGGTGTCATGGTACAGTAGAGTATCCAAGACTCACCAAGCCAAATGGGAAACCACAAGAATAGCCGATGCTTTATCTTTATCACTGTCTCCCCTTGAGAAGCATGAAAACCTTCTGAAAACCATCGGCTACTTTTGGTCTGATGCTCTGAACTGTTTCATGTTTGGCCACGGCCCCATGACACCAACTTTGCTAGACGTGGCCATGATCACTGGTCTAGACATTGCATCCCCCAGCCCCTCTGCTTTCATGCTGCCAAAGGTTCCTTTCAAACTCTCCTCCAAAACAGAGTGTACAAACTGGGGTGCCTACCTTAGACGCCACATGAAAACCAAAGGCCCTGTAACAGAGAAAGAACACATGGCCTTCCTAAATTTCTGGTTGGAACACTTCATATTTTGTGGCCCTTCGCTTGCTCCAACCAAGAATTATCTTCCCTTGGCCTATGAACTCGCCAGAGGTACCTAGCTTGGCATCGGCAAACTGTTCCTAGGAGAGGTCTATCGATATCTCCAACTGATGTCTGTCAATCTGTTCTCCCAAAAGACAGTCAAAACAGGAGGTCCCTGGTGGTTTATTCAGCTATGGGCTCAGCTGTATTTCCAGAACCACATCCCAAACTTCCCACCTTTGGCCACCTGCACCTTTCTAGATACCAATGGGAAGCAAATCTGATGTACTAGCTACGGCCAAGCTTTATATAGCCTTCCAGGTAGTAAACTAATCCCCAAGGAAGCATCAGAGTGGTTCAGAATTTTCTTCCAAGGCCTGGACAATCCTCTGTTCTTTCCTTACTCTGAATCTGGAAATTTTGAAAATCCAGTCTCCTTCAGGCTAGACAGCTTTGCTGATGACCCCAGCACTCGGCACTTGTATTCGATCATGATCCGTCCTTGCTTCCTTCCAGTTGGCATGAGCACCTCAAACAGGATCATCAAACCTGGTTATGAGTCTTATCAGCCGGTCGTAGCAGCCCGACAGTTTGGTCTTGGGCAGGTGTCTCCACACTTCTTCCTCCACCACTTGACAGAGAGCAGAGCTGAGTTGCCTGATGTCCTCACTGGCCGGAGGTGTTACTCTTTCTTTGATGCTCTAGACATCCCAGTCCCTCACAACCTCTCTTTCACCTCATCCACTGATGGTTTGAGACCTGGTGGTCAATGTGGAAGACTCATGCCTTCAGAAGAGCTCTGGGACCGTTGCTGAAACAACTTGATGCTGAATATGACATCCCTGCAGAACAGGTACCACTACTCACAAATTTTTCTTGCAGTGGCTTACAATGATCTTTATAACCTTGCTCTGTTTCCTTGCAGCAACAAGATGGTCCAGAACCTGTACATGATGATGGCTCTCCTTTCAAATTCCTCCCACCAGCTCCGGTGGTCCTCTTCTGCAAAAGCTCACCACCCTTGAAAAAGGTTGTGATGCAAAGTGTCTTCCGGGCCAGCTGCCCCCCGAGCCTCAACCCAGGCGAGAACAGCAGTGAGGAAAGTAGCTGCCAGGAAGACCTTGAAGCACCAAAACCCTATCCCAACTCAAGAAAGCCTGCACGTAAGCTGATCCATGCCTGGACTGATTTATTTACCCTTATGGGCTTTTGTAAATATGCTGGGGCTTACTAACTCTTCTCTTATAGGCCTCCACCGAAGACAACTCCAGCGAGGAAACCCACTCCAGTCGAGGGAATTCGAGTTTGGGCCACTCTGTGAAAATCACCATGCAGAGCCAGCCAGATTTGCCACCATCGGCTTCCAAGAAAAGGTCAGTTACTGAACTTGTTGCCCCCCAAGCTCCAACCAAAGTACGCACAAAGAGCCGATGCCTCAAAAGAGCTCGAAAGGAACCGCAAGCCCCTTCATCAAACCAAGGGGCTTCAAATGTAATTACTCTCCATACTCTCCTCGGCTCATATTTCATGCTAACCCATCGATGCTCGCATCGGCTAACCACTTCCTTTGCAGACTGATGACACCTCTAGTGGGGAAGTTGAGGAGGTACTGATACCATCCGCCACCTTGGACCTAGCAACCTCTAAGAGTGTAGCTGACAAGGTTGCCAACTTGGCCAAGCCCACAGCAGAAACACAAGAGCCGATCATCTCATCATCGGCTGTCCCTCTGGTCTTGGGAGAGGTACACTCCTTTCCCTTGGCTCTACCCTTCTCTTTTGCTGCATACTGACGCTGTTCTTGTTGTTTGTCAGGGTTACGACCTCTCCAGCTTGCTAGCGTTCGACCCTGAATCCATCGAACCAGCTACTTTTAGGCCAAGTGAAGAGCCAGGACCCAGCGCTACCCATGGTCAACTCCAGCGTCTCAAGGCCCTGCTCTCCTCCTCAATTGAGACATTGGTTGAAAACCCCGAGGAAGTGAAGAGCATTCTTGAAGACATCCAGCCCCATCTCCCGGTGATGTTGCAGGTGAAACTCTGGCCGGTTGTGACTCTGTCTGCCTACAGGTCAAGGGTGAAGTTGGCTCGTCAGAGAATCGACTTACGCCACGCCCAGCTTCCGTTGAAAGCCGATATTGCAGACAAATGTCAGCGGCTTAATGAGAAAAAGGCAGCCTTGGACGCCAAAACTGACACCTCTGTCAGCACTGCTGAACTTGAGACCTTGCGAAAGGAGTTGGAGGACCTTGAAGAGAGGGTCCGGGCAACCAAACAGCTCATCCAAGATAAGGAAGCTCTTATTGCCCACTCTCACGAGGAAGCAGAAGGCCTCAAAGCTGAACTGAAGACTGATCTGGCTGAAATACATGCCCTGAACAAACAGCTGGTGACAGGCAAGGACGAAGAAGATGAGGCCGAGATCGCCGAGGTGGATCGTGTCCGTGCTGACGCCCTCCATGCTCTCGAGGCATTCCTTCAGTAGAGCCTCTCTATGTAATCTGATAACTGCTCACATGGGCTTGTACCTCTAGAGTCGATGTCTGTGCATCGGCTTTTTAGTCTGAAGTCGATGTCTGTGCATCGGCTGTACTTGTGTCCTGTTGTCTTGCACATTTTTATAAAGTCGATGTCTGTGCATCGACTGTGCTTTGTATGTATATATTTTTTTTACTGGCTGATTTCATGCATCGACCCCATATTTCACTGTCCGTCATCCCACATGCTTGGGAAATATTTCTTGAGATGCTGACCATTGACAGCTACTGGAAATTTCACACCGTTCAGCTCCTCGAGCATGTATGCGTTACCCTTTAAAACTTGGCCGACTCTGTACGGGCCGTGCCAGTTTGGAGACCATTTACCATACACTGCATCCTTAGTCCCCAATGGCAGTACAGCTTCCCATACCAGATCACCAACTTGGAACTCCTTTGGTCTCACCTTCTTATTGTATGCGCGAGCTACCTTGGCTTTGTTCTCTTTAATATTCTCAAGCGACCAAAGTCTGAGTTCCGTTAGATCCTCAATGCTATCACTCATCAGGGTTGCATATTCTTCAGTTGTTAAATCACTCTGAAATGTAACACGTCTCAAGCCAGCCGTAATTTCCCAGGGCAATACGGCTTCTTGTCCGTAGACCAGATGGTATGGCGAGGTTTTTATTGCTCCATGACATGACATGTGATAAGCCCACAAAGCCTCTGACAATACCTCATGCCAACGTCTAGGGTGCTCGTCAACTTTTCTCTTAATCAGCTTGATAAGGCTCTGGTTGGACGCTTCAGCTTGTCCATTTGCTTGAGCATAGTATGGAGACGATCGGATCAACTTGATTCCCATGTCCTCGCAGAACTTTCTAAACTCTTTGGAAATGAAGATCGAACCTCCATCGGTCGTGATAGTCTGGGGAATCCCGAATCTATGAATGACATGTTCTTTCACAAAATTGATAACATCTTCTGATTTCACTGACTTCATAGGGACGGCCTCCACCCATTTAGTGAAGTAATCTGTAATGGCCAAGATCCATACGTGGCCTTTGCTTGATGGAGGATTGATTTTGCCGATCATATCCATGCCCCAACCTCGAAATGGCCAAGGCTTGATGATGGGGTTCATTGCTGATGCGGGTACCATCTGAATTTTCCCAAACATCTGACACGCTTGACATCCTTTATAGTACCTGAAGCAATCCTCAAGCATGGTGGGCCAGTAAAACCCTGATCGTCTGATCAGCCATTTCATCTTATGAGCCTATTGGTGAGTTCCACAGGCGCCTCCGTGTACCTCGTGTAAGAGCCGATTCGACTCGGCTGGTCCCAGGCATTTGAGAAGTAATCCCTCCAAAGTCCTGTAGAACATGTCATCTCCTATAAGGACATATTTCATGGCCTTGTATCTTATCCGTTTAGGTGCCCCCCGAGCCGGATCTTTCAAGTAATTGAAGATATCGGCTCTCCAGTCATCCGGTTCCAAGAACTGTACCTGAACATCGGCTCCATCTATTACGTCCTTGTAGCCTGATGCCATCTGTGCGAGATCGTTGGCCTCGGTATTTTGCGACCTTGGGATCCAATTGAAGTTTATATACCTAAATTGTGCCATCAACTCGCGGCATTGCATCCATAATGGGAAGAGCGACTCGCTCTCACACTTATATTCTTCCGTGAGTTGGGAAATCACCAATTTAGAGTCTCCAAAAAGTTCCACTGCTTCTGCCCCGGCTTCCAACAACAACTCCATTCCCTTGCGTATTGCTTCATACTCAGCGACATTGTTGGTGCAAAGGGTAGATAGCCTGATGGAGAAGGAATATGTTGCCCCCCGGGGTGACACGAGTAGAATGCTGATGCCGCAACCATCATCACAAACCGATCCATCGAAAAACATGGCCCATGCACGTACCGACAGGGCTGCTATATCAGTGTTAATCCGCTCAGCAATAAGATCGGCCAACGCTTGTCCCTTGACTGCCTTCGCAGGTTGATACCGGAGATCAAATTCTGATAATGCAAACATCCACTTACCGAGTCGGCCTTTCAGCACAGGAGCCGACAGCATATGTTTGACGACGTCTGACTTGCATATGATGACGATTTCTGCTGACAGCAAGACGTGTCGAAGCTTGGTGCAGGTAAAAAATAGGCAGAGGCACAACTTCTCAATCTCAGGATACCTCGTCTCTGCATCCAACATCCTTCTGCTGAGGTAGAAAGCGACTCTCTCTAGACCATCATAAACTTGCACCACCACTGAGGCGATGGAAGTGTCAGCTACTGATAAGTAGATATAGAATGGTCTGTCTTGCTGGGGCGGAACCAACACAGGTGGCTTCGTTAGATACTCTTTAATCTCGTCAAACGCTTGCTGTTGCTCTGCCCCCCGGCGAAAATCCTCATCAGATTTAATTTTTACCAGTCCCATGAACGACTCGATTCGCCCTGACAGATTAGAGATGAATCTTCTGACGAAGTTGATTTTGCCGATGAGAGACTGGAGTTCCTTCTTCGTGGTAGGTGGCTACATTGTTTGCACTGCCTCCTGACTTTTCAAGCCGATCTCAATTCCGCGTTCATGAACCAAGAAACCCAAGAATTGACCTGCCGTCACACCAAAAGCACACTTCTTTGGATTCATTCTTAGTCCGAATTTTCTAGTTCGGTCCAGGATGCGTCGCAAGTCCTCCAAGTGTCCTTCTAGTGAAACAGACTTGACTACCACATCATCGATGTATATCTCCACCAACTTGCCGATCAGATCATGAAAGATGTAATTCATGGCCCGTTGGTATGTTGCGCCGGCATTTTTCAGTCCAAAGGTCATGACTACATATTCAAACAAGCCAACCGAACCTGGCACTCTAAATGCAGTCTTGTGTATATCTTCTGGAGCCATGAAAATTTGGTTGTAACCGGCATTGCCATCCATGAAACTTAAAACCTTGTGATCAGCAGCTGCATTGATCAATGTCTCCGCTACCGGCATGGGATATTCATCCTTTGGAGTGGCTCTATTGAGATCTCAAAAATCTATGGCGACGCGCCATCGGCCGTCCTTTTTCTGCACAGGTACGATACTAGAAATCCACTCAGCATACCTGCATGGCCTGATGAACCCGGCGGTCAACATCTTCTCGATCTCTTTCTTGACTTCTTCTAAAATGTCGGCCTTCATTTGTCGTGCTCGCTGCTGGAACGGCCTAAATCCTTTCTTGAGAGGAAGCCGGTTGATACGTCCAAAACGTATCTACTTTCCCGAACACTTTTGCTATTGTTTTGCCTCTAATTTGTGTATTTTGGATACAACTAACACGGACTAACGCTATTTTCAGCAGAACTGTTCTGGTGTCTCGTTTTTTGTGCAGAAATCCAACTTTCAGGAAAATCCTCGGAATTTATGCAGAAGGCCCTATTTTCCCAGAATACTGACGGAGCCAGAAGGACAAATCAGGTGGAGGCCCGAGGGCCCCACACCATAGGGCGGCGCGGCCCAGGGGGGCCCGCGCGGCCATGTGGTGTGGCCCCCTCGGCCGGCCTCCGACGCCCTCCTTCGGACTATAAATTGCCTTCGACCTAAAAACGCACGGAGAGAAGTCGAAGTCGCTAGAAAGCCTCCAGAACGCCGCCACATCGCGAAACTCCGTTGCGGGAGCCAGAAGTCTCCGTTCTGGCACTCCGCCGGGACGGGGAATTGAAGGAGATCATCGCCATCATCACCACCGACGCCTCTCCATCAACCAGCCATGTTTCCCCCATCCATGTGTGAGTAATTCCCCCGCTGTAGGCCGAAGGGGATGGTAGGGATTGGATGAGATTGGTCATGTAATAGCATAAGATTGTTAGGCCATAGTGCCTAGTGTCCGTAATTGGTACTTTGATGATATTGTTGCAACTTGTTATGCTTAATGCTTGTCACTAGGGCCCGAGTGCCATGATCTCAGATCTGAACATGTTATTATTTCATCATGATATTCATTGTTTATGGTCTTACCTGCAAGTTGTATACACATGTCGCTGTCCGGAACCGATGGCCCCGAAGTGACAGAAATCGGGACAACCGGAGGGGATGGTAGTGATGTGAGGATCACATGTGTTCACGGAGTGTTAATGCTTTGCTCCGGTACTCTATTAAAAGGAGTACCTTAATATCCAGTAGTTTCCCTTGAGGCCCGGCTGCCACCGGCTGGTAGGACAAAAGATGTTGTGCAAGTTTCTCATTGCGAGCACGTACGACTATAATTGGAACACATGCCTATTGATTGCTTTGTACTTGGACACCATTTTATTATTATCTGCAAATGCCCTGCTATGATTGTTACATGAGTTTCTCTCATCCATGCAACGCCCGTTATCCGTCCCCGTGCCTACAGTATTTTAATCCTGCTGTTTACTAAAATCACTACTGCTGTCTTTGTTACTCTGTTGCTGTTATTTCACTACTGCTACTGCTATAAAACTGTTACTACTGATAAACTCTTGCGAGCAAGTCTGTTTCCAGGTGCAGCTGAATTGACAACTCCGCTGTTAAGGCTTCCAAGTGTTCTTTGTCTCCCCTTGTGTCGAATCAATAAATTGGGTTATACTACCCGCGAAGACTGCTGCGATCCCCTATACTTGTGGGTCATCAAGACCGTTTTCTAGCGCCGTTGCCGGGGAGCATAGCTTTATTTGGAAGTTCACTTGGATTGATATTGTTCGCTGCAAATTCTCCAACATGGGTAAAGCTCGCGATTCTAAAGTCGCCATATTACCATCCACTACAAGAAAAGGTACAACTCTGAGTACCTCTGCTACACTTGATTCACCATCTGTGATAAGTCAACTTGTTTCACCGCCACAAGCTGGTACGTCTGCTGAATCTGAAAACTCTCATAATATTGATAATGTTTCTGCTGTGCTTGATGATAGTGGTTCATTGGGATCCTTTCTAGATGCTACAATTGCTAGGTCTAGACAAATTGAAAATGCTGAAACTCCTGATGAAAATGCCACTATGCCTGTTAATTCACCTGAACTTGATTATTCTAGTGATGATCCTGATGAAGATTATGTGGAGCTTAATGATGATTTTATTGATAAATGCAATTCTATTACTGATGCTAGAAACATTAAAAAGTTTCTCGCACAATATACTGTTAAACATAAGCTATCTCCTGATCCTGAATTTGCCACATCTCCTATATGCATTAAGGATAAAGATTATGATTTTTCTCTTGATCTATCTCATATAGCTATTGTAGAGAAAACACCCTTTTGTGGTACTGAAAAAGAAAGTGCTGTAGAACACATGAATGAACTTTCTTCTATGAGTAGCTTGTTTTCTGATGATATCAAGATGCGTACTTACTTTGTCATTAAATTTTTTCCTTTCTCATTAAAGGATGATGCTAAAACTTGGTATAATAATTTGCCTCCTGGTTCTATTAAAAGTCCATCTGATTTGCATGATGTTTTCTTTCGAAAATACTTTCCTGCTAGTGCTCAACATGCTGCTTTACAGAGAATTTACAGATTTGATCAGGGAGATGAAGAGAAATTGCCTGCGGCATGGGCAAGATTTTGTTCTCTTATCAGAGCTCGACCTGGACATGATTTAGAGAAGAATGATCTACTTGATATATTTTATAGTGGACTAACCATTGAATCTAGAGCATATTTGGATAGTTGTACTGGTTGTGTTTTTAGGAAAAGAACTCCAGACGAAGCTGAAGATTTATTGGCTAGAATAAGCCGGAATCATGATGATTGGGAAACACCTGAACCAACTCCAATGCCAATATTGAAGAAGAGGGGTTTAATTGAATTGAATGATGAAGATATGCGGGAAGCTAAGAAGTCTCTCAAGGAGAAAGGTATTAAATCCGAAGATGTGAAGAATCTACCTCCCATAGAAGATATATGTGAGATAATTCCCCCTTCACCCATGATTGAGGTAAACTCCCTTCAACGCTTCACTAGGGAAGATATTCCATATTCAAAACCTCCTGCGCAATGCTTAGATGAGTTTGATAATTATATTGTTAAGCAAGAAAATTTTAATATGAGAGTAGAGAATCATCTAATGGAAAATTCTCAAGCTATTAGCAATTTGCATGATATTGTGGAGAGAACCTCCAATGATGTTAAGGTGCTTGTTAAACATTTTCAAATGATTTAAACTCAAATTGATCAACTCACTAAAGTGCAAAATGACTTGCTAAATAATAATTCTAAAGAGAAACATGCTTATGAAGTAACAACTAGAGGTGGTGTCTCTACCCAGGATCCTCTATATCCTGAAGGGCACCCCAAAAGAATTGAACAAGATTCTCAACGCATTGAACCTAGTGCTCATTCTAAGAAGAAAAAGAAGAAGAAACATAAAAATGTTGTAGAATCCTCTGAACCTGTTAATGATCCTAATAGTATTTCTATTTCCGATGCTGAAACTGAAAGTGGTAATGAACATGATAATGATAATGATAAGAATGATGCTTCTGATAAAGAAGAGGTAGAAGATGAACCTGAAAAGCATGCTAAAAATAAAAGTATACTAAAGAAGATTTTATTGCTAAGAAACATGGTAATAAAAGAGAACCTTGGGTGCAAAAGCAAATGCCTTTTCCTGCTAAGAAACTAAAATCAAAGGAAGAAGAACACTATAATAAATTCTGTGATTGGATGAAACCTTTATTCTTGCAAATCCCTTTGACTGATGCTATTAAATTGCCTCCTTATTCAAAGTATATGAAAGATATTGTTACTAACAAAAGGAAAATCCCCAATGAGGAGATTTCCACTATGCTTGCTAATTACTCTTTCAATGGCAAGGTTCCAAAGAAGTTGGGCGACCCAGGTATGCCTACTATTCCTTGTTCTATCAAGAATAATTATGTTAAAACTGCTCTATGTGATTTGGGAGCCGGTGTTAGAGTTATGCCTTTTTCTCTTTATAAGAGGCTTTATTTAGATAAATTGATACCTACTGATATATCTTTGCAAATGGCTGATAAATCTACTGCTATTCCTGTTGGTATATGTGAGGATGTTCCTGTTCAAGTTACTACTAATTGCTTGATATTAACTGATTTTGTTGTGCTGGAAATGCCTGAAGATGATAATATGTCTATTATTCTTGGGAGACCTTTTCTTAACACCGCAGGGGCTGTTATTGATTGCAATAAAGGAAAGGTTACTTTCAATGTTGATGATAAGGAGCATACTGTCTATTTCCCCAAAAAGATTGGTAAAGTATGTGGAGTCAATACTATTTCTAATGTGAGAACTATCAAAGTTGGAACTATCGATTGTCCTATATATGAGCCTAAAGAAGGTTATCAAAATCTTATGATTGGATCAATATCAATACAATTCAAGGTAACATGATTGATTTGAGGTTTATTTCTTCTTATGTTATGTAAAAATTATTCGGTGGCAAGACTTGATCAACCTTGTTAACGAATACCTTTTATATGCATAGAGGAGGTAAACAACATCTCTTTCTCCCTCCACTTGTCTTATTTGTTGTAGCACTTTTGATTTGCAAAGTTCCTTAGTTAATTAGAGATTTCAAAATTTTCCTGGCCAGTAATAATAAACTTAATACCCAGAAATGTGCATTTTTCAAAGTTTTCAAAAATTCACAAAAATTATACCGTTGGTCCTATTTTTCGAAGAGGCACCTGGGAGCACCAGAGGATGACCTGTGGGGCACCCCAGGGTGCCACACCACTAGCCGGCGCGGCCAAGGAGGGGGGCGCGCCACCCTGTGGTGTGGGCCCCTCCTTGCCCCACTACTTCATCTCTTTCTCCCAGAATCTTCTCTCTCCCGAAAAAACTCGAACCAGCTTTCTCTCACTCGCGTTTTTGCTCAAGAGCTCAGGATTTTTCGATCTCTTTGCTCAGCCCAGATTTCTGTCTGAAATTTGGCACATTTGCTCTCCGGTATGTGACTCCTCCGATTATCCAAGTAGAATTTTGTTTGGTTGAGTATATCTTGAATATTTTGCTGCTGTAGGTAACATGTTTAGTGAGCTTGCATGCTTGTTCTAAGTTGTAGAAACTAGTTTTGATGCATGATTAGTACTCTAGCAAGTTCCTATAGTGGTTCCCCTTGATTATATGTCACCAAATCAAATTTTATATTGTTTGTTGAAAATTTCAGAAAATGGAGTGGAATAGATATCAACTTAACCAACAAGAATTGGAGGTCCAACAAGTCATGAGAGTGAACCGTGAAGAGGGAGTATACCCTCTTACTACCCGTGCGCGGATTTCATGAGAAGCGCAGGAATATTGGAAGATGTTCGGAGTCTAATTTCTCGTGCAGGGCTGAGTGATTTTGTTGAAGGAGAACCAAGCCAATATGCAAAATTAACTATGTCTGTTGTGCAGGACTTTAAGTTCAATTGGTCGCGATCTAACCCCACGGTTCAGTATAAAATTTATAATAAAGCTGTCAACTTGCCATTCAGTGATTTTTGTGCAGCAATTAGAGTACCACAATGGGGATCATGCGAGAAGATAAGGGGATCGCCGCAAGAACTCTTAAGCCTCTTCAAGATGATTTGCTATGGAAGGAGTTTCTCAGAGGATAGTGGTAAAATCACTAGCATTCAGCTCCCGGCTATCCGCTACTTTGCCTATTTCATTACTAAATGCGTTCTTGCTAGAAAGATTGGTGGTAAACTATCTATTCCGGATTTAGCTTTTCTAGCTGCGGCACTGCAAGGTAGTAGGACTTATAATTTGGGGGCATTGATAGCTTATAGACTTGCTACTAACCGTGAGAAAGGTGGAATTTGTGGAGGTCTCATCGCCTCTCGTTTACTAGCTTTGCATAATGTAGAACCTCATCATATTGATATTCCACTTTCCATAGAAAAACTTGACATAGTCTCTATGATTAGACATGAATTTGTTTCTGATTCGTCTAACTTGGGTAACCTGCTTTACAAGATGACATTTTATAAGAAAGTCTGGAGAATAACTAAGAAAACTGAGAAACTAATAAGATTGCCTGCGCCTGTTCTGTTTAACCTTGATTCCAGGGAAGATTGGTCGGTCACAGAAGGTGCACTGAATGCACACATAGAGGGAGGAGGCCATCATGCAAGAGACAACACGGAGGAGGCCGAGGAACACCTCGACTCATCATCCGATGCAGCAAGTTCCTCGCATCAACATGTTGGGCATGTGGAGCCTCCACGCTTTTCTTCTGCACAGGAACTTTACTATGACTACGCCATGAATTATCCACCGGCGAGGAACAGCGACCCTCGTTGGGGTTGAACTCCACTTAGGCCAAAAGCCTAAGCTTGGGGGGAGGTATACCGGCATCACTCATTATTTGCATATTATGATTGCTGGATACTTGTATATACTTGTTTTGTTTGTTTGAGTGGTTTTCTAATGAGAGGAAGATGATATTTGAGGAAGTGCTGCCTGAAAACAGATTCTGGACTGTTACCGTAAAATTTCTCAAAAATAGCCACAACAGTATTTTGCGAAGCCAATTTTTGTGCATGTTACCCAGGTTGTTATCTAACTTTCATTAGTTGAAAACTTTTCGATTTGAGCAATGGAAGAATTTATTAAAAATCGAGTACTGTACTGCTGTCAAGTTTGACGAATTTCTGCTGTTTTGTGTTTATGTGAGTTTTCTAGTTTGCCATTTCTTGTTTTTGCTTTGTTTCTTTCCCAAAACACAAAAAGACCAAAAATATTTCTGTTGTTGCTCTTCATCATTTGTGTGCTTTGGTTTCTTGCATTTATTTCGCTTTATTTGCTATTGCTAGTTTGCTATAAGAAAACCCAAAAAGATTTTGCTTTGTTTGCTTGTTTCCTTTTGTTCTTGTTTCTAATTCAAAAACACCAAAAATATTTGCTGTTCTTCTTTGGTTTGTAAAGTTCATTATGAGTTCAATGGTTTTCGGTGGCTGGAGCGTGGTTTTCATTTCATATTATCCAAGCTACACAAGTGAAAGGCAATAATGACGATCTACGACAATTGGATTGTGGTGAGAGGCTGGTATGAACTCTATTTGTTTTCATTTTTGTACATATACTCATCCATGTGAGCATGCTTAGTTGGTTCATGTGAGGTATATGTTATTTGAGAAAGTCTAGTAGTTCATGATCTCTCATGTTTAGCTCCAATTTATTAATATGAGTAGCATGTCATGCATGTTTGCTTGCATTGTTTTATTCATAAGTATGTATGGCATCGTGGTATCCTCCTCTGAATAATTCATTTATATTGACTTGGCACATGCTCACGCATGCATATGAATGAACAAAAAGTCAATTAAGCCTCGATGATCTATATTGCTTCAGAGTTCTTGTATCACTTTTATGCCTCCGTTAATTTATTTTGCCGCAAGCATGATTATGACAGTTACTGCTCTCTTGATTTGTCGCTTCCTAGTCTATTGCTAGCCTTCACTTGTACTGAGCGGGAACGCTGCTCGTGCTTCCAAATACCTGAAAACCAAGTTGTTCCAAAGTGTCCACCATAAATACCTATGCATGGCATTTCAAACCATTCCAAGTAAATTCTCATGCGCTACCTTTAAAACCTTCAAAATGCTTCTCAATTTGTGTTTATGTTTCATAGCTCATGAGGAAGTATGTGGTGTTTAGCTTTCAACCTTGTCTTTTACTTTTGACGGACTCTCATATGGACTAGTGGCACATCCGCTTATCCAATAATTTTGCAAAAAGAGCTGGCAACGGGATTCCCAGTCCCAAATTAATTAACTTAAATAGACACTCCTCCATGGTATGTGATTGTTGGACGGCACCCGAAGGATTCGGTTAGCCATGGCTTGTGTAAGCAAAGGTTGGGGGGAGTGTCATCATCATAATAAAACTAAAATAAAAAGGCACTCCTTCATGGTATGAGATTGTTGGCAGGCACCCGAGGATTCGGTTAGCCATGGTTTGTGTAAGAAAGGTTGGAAGGAGTGCCACATAAACATAAAAATAATTCATGGGAGCCGCTCTTGAGAGTCCGGTTGGCGAGGTAGTTGGTGTACCCATTACCATTCGTTGACAACAACAAACACCTCTCAAAATAATTTTACTCCTGTTTTAAAAATGAAAAGCTCTAGCGCATGTTAATCCCTGCTTCCCTCTGCGAAGGGTCAATCTTTTACTTTTGTGTTGTGTCTCCATTCTTTCTTTGAGCACTATCTTGAGAGCACAACTGTCATTCTTAGTATAATATGCTTATCTCAAAATATGATTGATTGTGGTATAACTTTGATGCTTTTATCTTTGACGATCACTACTTCTAGTCTTTCTATGAACTTCAGAGGTGCCTGGGCATTTATGTTTTGCCGTCAAATACGGGCAAGCGAGATACCACTTTATCATACTCTCTTATGAACATTGCAATCCTGCTTACATACATGATTCATGATGCTTATTATTAATTGTTGGTACTTCTTCATGATTGACATAGCTGTTAGATGATCTTATTTGCATGTGTCTTATTATGAACTGCTTAAGTATTAGCCATAGCATGAGAATATATACATCATATGAGCAAATGTGTTCGTGAAAGTTCTTTTATCGCTCAGTTGTTAACTGAATTGCTTGAGGACAAGCAATAAGCTAAGCTTGGGGGGAGTTGATACGTCCAAAACGTATCTACTTTCCCGAACACTTTTGCTATTGTTTTGCCTCTAATTTGTGTATTTTGGATACAACTAACACGGACTAACGCTGTTTTCAGCAGAACTGTTCTGGTGTCTCATTTTTGTGCAGAAATCCAACTTTCAGGAAAATCCTCGGAATTTATGCAGAAGGCCCTATTTTCCCAGAATACTGACGGAGCCAGAAGGACAAATCAGGTGGAGGCCCGAGGGCCCCACACCATAGGGCGGCGCGGCCCAGGGGGGGCCCACGCGGCCATGTGGTGTGGCCCCCTCGGCCGGCCTCCGACGCCCTCCTTCGGACTATAAATTGCCTTCGACCTAAAAACGCACGGAGAGAAGTCGAAGTCGCCAGAAAGCCTCCAGAACGCCGCCACATCGTGAAACTCCATCGCGGGAGCCAGAAGTCTCCGTTCTGGCACTCCGCCGGGACGGGGAATTGGAGGAGATCATCGCCATCATCACCACCGACGCCTCTCCATCAACCAGCCATGTTTCCCCCATCCATGTGTGAGTAATTCCCCCGCTGTAGGCCGAAGGGGATGGTAGGGATTGGATGAGATTGGTCATGTAATAGCATAAGATTGTTAGGGCATAGTGCCTAGTGTCCGTAATTGGTACTTTGATGATATTGTTGCAACTTGTTATGCTTAATGCTTGTCACTAGGGCCCGAGTGCCATGATCTCAGATCTGAACATGTTATTATTTCATCATGATATTCATTGTTTATGGTCTTACCTGCAAGTTGTATACACATGTCGCTGTCCGGAACCGATGGCCCCGAAGTGACAGAAATCGGGACAACCGGAGGGGATGGTAGTGATGTGAGGATCACATGTGTTCACGGAGTGTTAATGCTTTGCTCCGGTACTCTATTAAAAGGAGTACCTTAATATCCAGTAGTTTCCCTTGAGGCCCGGCTGCCACCGGCTGGTAGGACAAAAGATGTTGTGCAAGTTTCTCATTGCGAGCACGTACGACTATAATTGGAACACATGCCTATTGATTGCTTTGTACTTGGA
Organism: Lolium perenne; assembly: GCF_019359855.2. Lineage (NCBI taxonomy): Eukaryota > Viridiplantae > Streptophyta > Magnoliopsida > Poales > Poaceae > Lolium > Lolium perenne. The sequence goes on along the minus strand of NW_027248969.1, from coordinate 144,422 downwards.
CACCATTTTATTATTATCTGCAAATGCCCTGCTATGATTGTTACATGAGTTTCTCTCATCCATGCAACGCCCGTTATCCGTCCCCGTGCCTACAGTATTTTAATCCTGCTGTTTACTAAAATCACTACTGCTGTCTTTGTTACTCTGTTGCTGTTATTTCACTACTGCTACTGCTATAAAACTGTTACTACTGATAAACTCTTGCGAGCAAGTCTGTTTCCAGATGCAGCTGAATTGACAACTCCGCTGTTAAGGCTTCCAAGTGTTCTTTGTCTCCCCTTGTGTCGAATCAATAAATTGGGTTATACTACCCGCGAAGACTGCTGCGATCCCCTATACTTGTGGGTCATCACCGATGCTCAATGATGCTCCTGTCTAACCCAGGCATCTCTGTGTAATCCCATGCAAAGCAATCTGGGTATTCTTTCAACAGAGCTATCATCAGTCCCCTCAGATGGGGATCTAACTTTTTGCTGATAAAAGTTGGTCGTGGCTTATCCCCAGGACCAATGTCGATTTCTTCTAGCTCATCAGCCGATGTAAACCCATACCCTAGCTTGCCGTCGCCTGCTAGGTCGATGCTGAACACAGGCAAAATGTATGGTAAAGATAATTTGGGCCGATTGCTGGAATCGGCCCCCATTTTGATTGCACTGCTCGATGAAGGTTTACACCCTATTAGTGCTCTACTACGGGAGGGAATCTCCCTACTATAACTACGTGACATGCTTGAGGTAGGATCATTGCTTTTTATTTTTTGGGGCCGATCGCAGGGATCGGCCTTGCCACGTACGTCCATAGACTTTGTTCCTGCTACTCTATCAGGCCGGTGGATAAGACCAGGCTCACCCCGTTTTTTGTAGCTTCGATGCGCTCACAGCCGTCCAAACTGACTCCAGAGAGTGGCCCTTGGTCTTCCGCGTCCCAAATATTCATGCCAGCTATTGAGATCTCGATAGAGTCATCTGCATGAACGACCTCCACTTCATCTCCATCCCACTGTATCAGGCATTGGTGCATTGTGGATGGAATGCAGCAGTTGGCGTGAATCCAATCCCTCCCTAGCAGGACAGCGTAGGTGCTTTTGCTGTCGATGATGAAGAACGGTGTAGGGATGGTTTTTCGGCCTACGGTTAGATCCACGTTCAGAACGCCTTGCGTCTCTGATGCTTGGCCGTTGAAGTCGCTTAGTGTGACGTTGGTTTTGATCAGATCTTCTTTAGAGCGTCCCAAACGCCGTAGCATGGAGTACGGCATTATATTGACTGCCGCTCACGTGTCAACCAACATCTTGTTGACAGGCTGCCCATTGATGTAACCTCTTAGATACAGGGCCTTCAAATGTTTGTAGCCCTTCTCCTGTGGCTTTTCAAAGATAACTGGCCGTGGGCCACAGTCGAACTGAGCTACCGACGCTTCTTCGGTTCTTGGAGCACAAAACCCCGATGGAAGGATGAACACCATATTTGTGCCAACCGATGTCTTCTCATCGGCTTTCATTTGTTTGGGGCGCCATTCTTTCTTCTGTGGACGACTCTCCTCATCCAAAGTTTGCTGAATTTTCACGGCCAGATCGGGCCGCGCTTTCCTCAACGTGTGCAGGTATTGCCTCTCGGCTTCCTCCAAGCTACGTAGTCGCTGAACCTACGCTTTTGAGAGTGACTGAGTCCATCAGGGCACCACCTTGGCCGGTGGTATCTATCTTCTTCTTCTTCTTCCTCTTCTGACTCCTCAAGCTCTTCTACCCTAGATGACTCAGCTCGCCTGCTCTGCGATGGGAGAGGCCCTAGACGTTTGAACACTGACACATCACCTGTGTCCTCCTTCTTCTGTCTACACTCCGGGCAGTTGTCGATTGTAGGCAATCGGTTCATTCCTGAATCCCAGCAGTGCTTAAAGAAAGGACAATCCCAGTGTCTGTCCATATCTTCCTGCTCTCTTGACTTTCCCTTAGTGCGGCGCTCATATCCTTCGTCGTCTCTATCATACCGACGATACTTTCTGTTGTTTACGTCAGACCGACGATATCTTTCGTCGGCTGTGTCATACCGCCGGCGTCGGTCATACTGACGCTCATATTTGTTAAGGAGATGCTCAGAGAGTGGTCGTTCATACCACACGCTTCTCACTTGTTCCTCTGTGATGTACCGTCTGTCATCATATCGGGCCCGGTCAAGTGGGCCGGCCTCCTCCTTTTCCTTGCCACGAGAACGACTGCTCTCTTCTTTATCCCTGCCAGGGTGGTATACCAGCCCTGCCATGTTAATATCGAACGAGAAACCTGGCCGACGCCTCGTGGAGTGACTGCACTCTACCATGTTGACGGCAGGAAATGGTTGCCTGTCTACTTTCATGGCATACTGACCAAAAATCAGACGCCCTTGTTCTATCGCCATTTGGATCTGCTGACGCAACACTTTGCAGTCATTGGTGATATGGGTGAACGAGTGATGCCACTTGCAGTACGGCCTTCCGTTCAGCTCTTGCACCGTGGGGACTTTATGGCCTTCGGGTAACTTCAGCTGTTTCTCCTTAAGCAGTAAATCGAATATCTGCTCAGCTTTGTTTATATCGAAGTCAAACCCTTTTGCAGGCCTTTCGTCGGCTGAGAGAATATTCTTCCAAGAGTTCTTGGGCTTGGCTTCAGAAACATCGGCATAGCAAGGGATCCGACACTCGGGTGACGAGGAGTCCTTGACGTAAAACGATTTTAACCTCCATCCTTGCACGGACTCTCTCATCGGGAAGTTAAAGTAATTGACCTCTGAGCGAGCGACAAAACCTACTCCTCCGGTAACAAAGTACCCATTACTACTGCTGTATCTCTTCACATAGAAGATCTTCTTCCACAGCAACATGGAGGATTGAGTTGGGGGTAAGTTGCCATAATTGGATTTCATACGTCCGCAAGAGATGGAGGAGGAACCCGTGAGTGGGGAGCGAAAGGCCTCGGTGAAGGAAAGATAAGAACATCACAGTAAATCTAGCAGGAGGATCAGGCCGAGAAATCGCACCTGGAAGGATCACATCTCCCGCATCGGAGGATATCAATCCCAGGCTTCGGGACCTCTTCTCGTCACGCTTGGTGACGGTTGATGCGACCCAGTCTCCGAGTTTGACCATTGAGCTTGGCGGCGCTGGCGGCGCCTCCGCTGGTGGAGCTAGCGGCGGCGGCAGGATTCTTCTTCTTCACCATCGTGAGATCAGAGGGAGATTGGAAAAGCTGTGGTGGCGGCGCAACAATGGCGAAGGAAGGAAGAAGGGGGAGAATGAGGAGATACTGCGGGAACCGTGGAGAAGATTGGGAATTTTTCGCCCTTTGGAGATTTTGAGGAGAAGTTAAGAGTTAAGTAAGCATGTGGCGCTTGAGGAAGGGGAGGAACTGGTGGCCCACTACGCCCACGATTGCGCGAAAACCGAGGAGCCACCTCGATCGTTACGCGTATAGTGGTAAAGCCCTAAAAAACTGTTTGCACAGAGCTAGGGCAAGCCTGTCAGGTCAGGACCCGTCAGATCAGCCCGCAGCTGTTACACGTCATCAATGACGTCATAAAAAAAAACTAAAGGCACTCGAAGGAAATATGAAAAGTCATCGGATGAAGGACTTGAGTCTACTCGGGGGCTCGGGGGCTACTCCCATCCGAACCTAAAGGCACTCGATTACAAGCATCCGAACCTAGACTCGGGGGCTACTCCCATCGGGAGCACTGACGTGCACCCGATAAAAAGAAGGCTCGACAGAATAAGCAGTTGAAGGGAAAGAAGTTTGAGTCTGTACCCAGATTCGATAATTACTCCCATCGGGAGGATGTGGTGCACACCCGTTAAAAGTTTTTTACACTCCAGGATCATGCCCGGGGACTTGATTCTGTGTAGGGTAACGTTGTTTTGCCATCGGCAGTTAACCAACAAAAGTTGGGCACGTTACTCATTATCCTTTGCGTAAAGAAAATATCGAATAAAGACCTGTGAAAAACATCGACAGAGGAGAATATTCGAGTGGTACAACTTGAGTCTACGCACGGATTGCAAGCATCCGTACCTAGACTCGGGGGCTACTCCTATCGGGAGCGCTGACGCGCACCCGATAAAAGAAGATGAAGCAGAATCAAGATGAACAAGAACAATGAAGGAAAAGAATATCACGAGAAGACATGTATTAGTCTCTACCCGAATTATCTTTGACTAGACACTCGGGGGCTACTGACGTGGGCATTACCCTTCGAGTAACTAGCGTTGCCCTATCTGGTACTGTCTAATTGGAGGCCCATGAAGATACCTGGAGGCGTGGTGGGCCTCTAGGTCGGCGCCCTAGAAGATTCCTTGACGTGCAAGACGAGGAAGCGAACAAACAAGGAAAGATTGGATCTAAACTACTGTAAATCTAGTCGTGTTCGGTTAGATCTCTTGAGACCTGGCCTCCTATATAAAGGCCAGGAGAGGGGCTGCCGAGGGACACGAACAATCTTAGCAATCTTAGCCAGGAAAAGCTTAGAGCTAGGTAACCCTAGCAATAGCAATCTCGCCTAGATCACAGCCGAACTATTCGGCACCCCATTGTAACCCGTTGTCATCATAATCAAAGAACAGACAGGCTGGACGTAAGGGTTTTACCTCATCGAGGGCCCCGAACCTGGGTAAATCGCTCTCCCCGCTTGTCTGTGAACCGATGTCTCGTGTCAGCCTACAGGATTCCATCAACCCTAAGCCCCTATCGGAGGGCATTGGCGAGGATTACCCTCGACACTTGTGGCTTCACCCATTTGCAGGACACGGGGTTTGCCCCCCCGAGCCCATTCAGCCACAGCTACTTCCTGGTCTCCTGCAGAGTCTTCAACTTCTTCTGTCTCAACCAGGCCTATCGGGCGTTTGAACTTGTCTTGGTACAATTCTGGGTGGCGCTGTTCATACAATGATAATTTCTGAACCATATGCGCCAATGAAGTGTATTCCGCTTGGAAAGCCAGATCCTTGATCGGTGCTGTGAGGCCCAGCACTGCCAGATCGACTGCTTCTTTCTCATTCAAACGAGCCGAATAACATCGGTTTCTGACAGTCCTGAAACGCTGAATATACTCTGACACCGTTTCTCCATGCTTCTGTCGTACTTGCGCCAGATCGGCAATGCCAGCCTCGGTAGCTTCTGAGTGATATTGCATGTGAAACTGCTCTTCCAGCTGCTTCCACGTCCGGACTGAGTCTGGTGGCAACGAGGTATACCACCCAAAAGCTGGCCCTGTGAGAGATTGCGCAAAAAACCTCACACGTAACGGGTCTGATGCTGAAATCATGCCCAACTGTGCCAAATATCGGCTCACATGCTCAATTGAACTAGAGCCTTCTGTTCCACTAAACTTTGAGAACTCGGGGAGCCGATACTTGGGCGGCAGTGGAATCAAATCATATTCGTTGGGGTACGGCTTGGAATAGCCAATTGCCCTCCTTTTTGGCACCATGCCGAACTGGTCTCTCAAGATTGCACTGATTTGGTCCACTGTATGAGCTGCAGGGGCCGAGCTTTGATGACTCGTTCCGGTGGCATATTTAGCTAGCCACGCCTGTTTATCGGCGTCCACTCCAGAGATCCCTCCTGCTGCTCCGGAAATCCCTCCTGCTGTAATCTGGTTCGTGCGCGCCAAGTTATTGCAGTCCGGCACGTACGTGCACATGTATCCGTGCGGGATTTCCTTAGGTGGTTCATGCAGGAACTGGTAATCACCAGGATCGCCTCCAATCTTGTAGACGACGTATGCCAGTGAACCCGGTGGCTCTGGAGCTGCAAGCGAGAACGGTAGCTGCGGTCTGGTCTGGAACGGTATCTCCCCCTGGTGAGTGTAATGTCCCAGGTTTAGAGACGATCGAGGGGTAGATTTTAGAAAGGGATGTGCATTGCATTGTAATTTACGGGGAAATTTCGCGCTTTTAAACAAAAAACTGCATCGAAGGGGAACAAGTTTCTCTCTCGACACTTTACAGGGTTAGGGTTTCGAGAGTGCGACAAACCTGTTCCTTATTCAACTAAACTAGGGTTTTGAGAAGAGAGGGGAGAGTTTGCATCACAAACTTAAGTTGCATGATTGAATTCTAAACTAAGTTGTACGATTGAATTCAATCCAAATTTTGAATTTGAAATTCAAATTCAAACATCAAATGATTATCACATAATTCAAACTTGAGATAATTTCATAAACAATTATCAATAATCAAGATTATAAGTAATACAACAATTATGTAAAGCTCATTAAGGAAAATGGGAGCTTTATTGATAATCACACATTATACATTGTCAATTACAATATTCAGAATTAAAATAAATGAATTATTACAACACATTACACAAATTTGGATAAATCGAAAAAGAAGATAAAAGAAAAGTACAAGTATGAATCTGTCCTAAATACTACAATGTGAATATCATCTAATCTTGAACTTGAAGATCATCTTGTCCATTTGATCATCATTTTGAACCTGCACATAAACACAACAAACACAAGTTATGCCAAGTGGCATAGCCACTTGGCAGGTTAGAAATAAGATGAAATTGGAGAGGATATGACCAAAGCTGCCGAGCTGATCCTCTCACAGCCAAGTGCAAAGTATCAGGAACACACACACACACACACACACATACAGGCAGCTCACACTGCATGTGTGCATGCTCACCAGCACACTCACACAGGGAGAGTCACCAAATTGGTGCCAGGCTAAGCTATCGACCAGAGAAGCAAGGGCCAGCCATATATAAGCTTTTCACAGCCAAAACCCTAGCCATTTGTTTCATCCATCGACAAGCAACAGGGTAAGTCACCAAGAACACCAAGAACAGCTAGAACAAGAAGAACAGCCAGTGCTGTTCAACCTGTCCAAACTCACCACTGAACCAAACCAAGAATCACAAGCCACAAGGAGGAGCAGGGCAAGTCAAGCAAACCACCAGAAGCAAAACCTCTACACCAACACACTATTTCTAGGAGCTGGAGTGAGGTATACATATAATCATGAACAGACCAAATGGTTTTGTTCATTAATTGCACAGGCATGATATCAAGCACACCAAAAGGGTAGGAAGCCCTGTTTGTGTCATCATATGGCTATCTAGCCATTTGGTACAAGCAAACATAGAAAGAGCCAGTAGGAAATTATCCAGGGAACACTGATTGTGTCCACACAGGGACACAATCAGAGAAATCCATCATGGATTCAGTCCCTAGCCAGCTACACAAGTTCACTTGACAACCTATAGCCAGCTAAACCATCAGACAGATAGACAATCAAGTGTCTATACATGTTTGTCAACATTAAAAGCATCTGGCAACCAAATATGGTTTAACCAGAAGCATTTGTCCATACACATCAAGCCACCTCGGGTGGGCGCTTCCCGGAAACGACAAGAAATGCTGTTGAGGCCACCTCAACCACAAAAACAATGAAGCCACCAAACCCAGCAAATCACATCATCACCCAATAGGGCTCAGTATGAGCTAGGGTACCCAACCAGTGGTTGGCATCCCTCTAGCTCAAGTCAATCAAGATAAAGAATCATAACTGCAGAAACAGTTCATCTCATTTATCTAATAAATCTTGCTAAGCTACACAGATAAATGATTTATACAAGTAATCAAGACACCAGAGCCTTGCAGTGGATCCAATGGATCACTGCAAGCAACAGCAGTTGCTTAAGCCAACAACAGTACACACCAGGCCAAGCCTGTATGAAGCACAAACAGCACTGGTTGAGCACCAGTGAATCACAGAGAGAAGCACACACTTGCTCACAAGCAAGTAATGATAAATTGATCATCAGAGCATCACTTGCTCTTGCTACAGGTCACCACAGCCAAGCATAGCATCAACACATGAACCAGACAATAAGATCAGCCACAGGACATGAACCCAATACATCACAGATAATCAAATAAGCTAGATATCAAAGTATCCAGTAGCAGTTCATCATGGGATAGGGCTGTACAGGCACAGCTATGCTCAGTGGAGCATCTCCATGAATTAGAGCACACAGAAAGGCATACCAGAGGCACTGACACTTGCAAATTTGCAAGGATTACACACCATAATCAAGTCAGGGCAAGTAATTGAATACACCTGATGAACTAGCGATAGTAGTATCAAGCACTGAGGCACAGGGACAGTTTCAAGCAAGAAATACAAGCACAAGCAAGCACCTAGCATAGGAAATGTTGCACAGTAGCCATAGTGTAGCAAGGCAAAGATATGCATAGCAGTAGCACAAGCACGGGCACAGATTTAGACACAATGGCCATGGCCAGGAGAACACAAAGATCAGCACACACAACAGCCGAGCTAGAGCAGCAGCTAGCCAGAAGGGCAGCTATAGCACGCACACTTGCACAGCAAGCAGTAGAGCACGGCACAGCATCTCCATGGGGAGAGGCAGGCCAGCCACTTGAGCAGAGCACAGAGAAGGAAGAAGAAGGAGGAGAAATGGAGGTGTGTACCTGGAGCAGAGCACCGGCGTGCCATGGCGGCACGGCGGCACAGGCCATCCACGGCAGCGCCAAGCCGCGCCTGGCCTGGCGTCGCCAAGCGCGTGCGCTCCATCATCTCCACGTCAACGCCCACGGCAGCGTCGCAGCACCAGGGGCGCCGGCGAGTGGCGTATCGCCGCGGAACCTTGCGGCCGCGTGACGCAGATGAGATGGGGGCGAACGGCGGCGGCGATGAAGTATAGATCGCCGCGGACAGATCGGTGCACCATCGTGCGGCCGTTCTTTTGCGACCTATCTCGTCGCCAGAGATGACCGGAGGCGGCCGAGGTAATTCGGCGACGGCGGCGGCGACCACGGATCGCCAGAGCGACGGGAGAGGGATAGGGTTTGGTCGCGCGAGAGAGGAAGAGAGGGGAATGGGGCTGGTCGAGCCGGACCGGGCCGGTCGGTTCGACCTAACCCACTGGGTTGCACCGATAGGTGGGCCCAGGGGCATTTTTGCCATTTCACAATTCAATTAAAATACATAAACTTTGGAAAAGCACAATAAATATATAATAGCTCTAAAAAAATAATTAAAAATATGAAAATCCATCAGCATAAAATTCTCTATTCAAATAAAATATCAAAGAGAATTTTTGAAGATAATTAAGAATAAGCCTTAATTTGGTGAATTAAATAATGATTTAAATCACACATATTATTTTCAATAAAGAAAATAAGTCCATTAATGTAATTGGACTATAAAAAACACCTTGACAATATTTCAAGGTTGTATTTACCCTAAATAGAGAACCTCCAAATTATTCTTAGTAAATACCTCTCACATAAAATGATAAGACATCGGAAAGGGGGGAAACAAACCCTAAAAATGGAAAGCATGCATAATTGCTTCTTTAACCATTGCCCTTATCGGACAATGATGCTATTTTTTCAGAAACAGAGGACAAGGGTCAGTCCACACCATCCAACTGCAAAACTTTGCAGTGTTCAGGCAAGTTCATCACTTGCTCATGTCATTTGAGTATTTCTATCAAATTACTTGCAAAGTATTATGGTTATCACTATTGCATAAAAATCAAAACCACTACTTTCATAACTATGAATATGACTATGTGGTGGGCAATGGAACCATGGATTGTGTTGATATGGTGGAGGTTCCATTGCACGGGTTTATATCCATCTAGGATTAAACAACAAATGTCGCCAGTGATTCTTGTGCCGTAATACCCGTGTTAACCATAAGATCCGGAGTGGGACGGAGTAGTCAAAAGTGTTTCCACCTCTCGTTCATCAACGGATGCGCTTTACCGTAGTACACTTGTAATCCAAGGGGGCAAGCGGTGAGGCTGGGGAGTCCTAAGTCCCCACGGCATAGTCCGTAGTACACTTGTCGCCCGAAGGAGCAAGCGGTGAGGCTGAGGAGTCCTAAGTCCCCACGGTATTGCGGTCTATGATGGGTTGCAGCTACCGGCGTAGGAGTGTATGGTAGAGCCCAGCACTGTTGTCGTGGTCGGGGTCCACCTTGAAATCTACAGGAATAATGGGACCGGCGTGGACCCAGGGTCGGGGCATGCAACAAAGGGTGGGTGTTCGAGGTAGCGGAGGAACATGATTGGCTAGACCTTATACCGGGCCTCACACCGAAGGAAGTGTGGACGGGAAAGCTGCCCGGTTGGCACCAAGGTTAAGATCTCTTATGGGTAAAGCAACACACCTCTGCAGAGTGTAAAGAAGCGTGACTGTCACTCCCTCGTTCGGGATGAGGAACTGCGAACGCGGCCGGAAAGGAGCTCCATGAAGTTCTAGTAAACCGGTGAAGGCTGACGGACATAGCTCTTTCGAATAAAAGCAATCTCTTGAAGAAATGTTTATCAAAACTTGCATTGGTATTAGACTTTTTGGTCTAATATTGTAGCTAGAGCATTAAACACCTCTTATCTATAATGAACTTGTTGAGTACGCTCGTACTCATACCACTCTTAAATCCCATGCTTAGATTGTCTGAATCGTCTGGAGGAGGACTACGACAACAATGAAGGAGCCGAGATCATCGGCTATGAAGAACCAGACCTCTCTGGAGGTATAGAAGGCGTAGACTACCTCATCGTCTACGGATCCGGAGAGGCTTCCGGAGGAGATCAAGCCTAAAGATATCCAGTAGTAGTAGTAACCGAGCAGCCCGAACTCTTAGTATTTAGCTGCTCGAGGAAATAAATGTATAACTTAATGAGACTCTTATATTGTAAGCTAAATTGGGTTCGCCTCGAACCCAGGAATATTCCTCTTAGGACCCAAGAGGAGCTCCAAGATGACATGTGTATGATAGTTGTAATAATAAATGAATGAGTTATGGACCTGCTATGTTCTGTTGTACTACTCTGAGGGATGTAATATTTGCGGAATGGTACTTCGTGAATGTTATATCAACAACTGGCATACTACAACATGCAGTGGTATGCAGGGTCACCACAGTTGGTATCAGAGCAAAAGCTTTGACCTTAGGTTGGAACCTAGTAAATGGGACCAAACGTTAGGAGTCAAATAGGAATAGTAAAGAATTCTCTAAAAATATGGTGTATATTCAATTGAGAATACAACAATCATATCTTTTAGTGCGATAATTCTTTATTATCTCTATTATGATGCATTATTACTAATTTTATAATCTTTCTATTTCTACAGCCAACATGGCAAGTTCACGTCCCGGACGAAACGTGAAAGTGATGGATTCCACACTGAGTGAATACGAAGGAGGACTTGCGGATATTCTACGAGCCATGTTACTTGAATTTGGGTGTGATCCCCAGATCCAAGTAAAGAAATACATGTACTATGATGGTACTGTATTGGCTAAGTGTAGGGTAGGACTGCGACTTCCCGAATCTCTGGGAATGAGCGTAGTCATGCCAGCAGGGGAAGCCAGGACTATCAACACAGCCTACCATATAGCTGTTATGAGAGCCATAACCGACATTCGGGAACATAAGACGAAAGAGCTTATGGGTTCCGAATTCTCCCATATTCCTCATAATCAGGAGGAAGAAGATCCCATGCTTAACCACTACAAATATGCAAAACGCAAACCCATAGCAGCTGCAAAATATATGGATAATAGCCGCAACTTCATATCATTACTCTTTCAGTTGAACCATCATCTGACGGGAGCAATTGATACGATGCTAGAGGAGTTTACTGAACCCAAGGAGGAGATTAGGGGGAAAGAACCTATGGAGAATGTTGTGCACACACCAGTTTACTCAGCTGGTGACTACATTAGTATTGACCCTCTTGAGCGTGAACCTACACCAGTTACACCTGGGAACTATCTGGGTAGTTCCTATGGGGGATACGAGGGCGGAGAGGAATCCGGAAACAATCAGCGTTCCGCGACTCCTATAGAAAATTCCACGGGTTGGCGTTGGAGATCTGATACGGGAACTCATAGTACATCTGTGTATTATGATGGGGAGATGAATGATGACGCCACAACCCAGAACCAGAGTTATCCTAGTAATGAAGGAGTTGATGGAGGGTATCCGACACAGGTTGAGTCGGGTATGAGTGTTGGTAATACATATGGCGGAGCTACAGGGGAGTACACCCGATGGGTGGACTATGATGCACTTAACGATCAGTTTGTGAACACTGATTTCTCCCTAGGATCATCATCTGATTCGGATTACCAACCAATGGGGAGACCTTATGTTCCAGGGTCTATCAGGAGGATGACACGTTCGACCGGATGGAAGCCTGGGATGTACCGGGAGTGAAGATCGACTAGAGTCCACCAAGGGAGGCGAGGCTATAATACACAAGTACCACGTGTATTATAGTATGTAATATTTGTATAAATTTGTACATATACTTTAATAAGTGAGTTTGCATACTCACATCGACTTGAGTATTGTAATAAGACCACTTAAGTATGTATATATATGGTATATGTTTTGTATGATTTGGATTTGCTTCTTGATTTCCATTGCGTGACTAGTTCTGTGCACAAAGTTGAGCTCAGAAAACTTGCGCATGGAGTAATTATGAGTATCATCTTGTGTTGCAGAACTAGGGGGTTATGTCGGGAGCGTTAGGAGAGGAGACCGAAGCACAGCGCATGGAGCGCGAAGCAAAACAAAAGGAAGAGGCTGAGGGAGCAGCCAGAGATCAGTTTCCACCACCACCACCACCACCCATGACGCAGCAGAATTTCATACAGTACATGCAGTTGGTGGAGGAAAGACAACATGTTACGTTGGAGCAGCAGAACAAATTCTTTCAAGAGCTGCTGCAACAGAACCGGGTGGAGAGACCCGAGAATCCGGGAGTCACCTTAGCAGACTTCCAAAACACCAAGCCTATATCTTTCGCATACGCGCCCGAGCCAATGGACGCGGAAGATTAGCTTATGGATACTGAGCGAAAGCTCAATACCGTTGGATGTAACGACCAAGAGAAGGTTCGCTATGCTACCCATCTGTTGTGTGGACCTGCCGCATCATGGTGGGACAATATCGTAGCCGTTTATCCGGCTGGAAAGGTATTTACCTGGGAGGAGTTCGCAAGGAAGTTCAGGGAATCCAATGTCCCTGAAAGTATTGTGGAGCTGAAGCGTCGAGAATTTGAAAGTCTCGAGCAGAAGGACAAGGCCATCCTGACTTATGTCAGAGAATTCTCCAAGCTGTCCAGGTATGCGGTTGAAGAAGTCAACACCGAGGACAAGAAGAAGAAGAGGTTTCTGAGGGGGTTAAGTCCCTAGTTCAAAGTACAGCTCCGTATGATGAGAGCAACGGAGTTTCAAGAGTTGGTGGATGCTGCCATCACTCTGGAAGATGATTTTAAACAACTGCAGGAGGAGAAGAGGAAAAAGGCCAAGTTTGAGCCTAAGAGGTTTGTTGGTAACAAGCCTAATACCAGCTTGAGTTTCAAGCCCAGATACAACAACAACAACAACAACAGCAACAGCAACTACTACGGTAGTAGGAAGAACCAAGCATTCCAGACTGCAAATCAAATAGTTTGCAGAAGCTGTGGACTCACAGGGCATTTTGCCAAGGATTGCAAGAAACCAAGGATTATATGCTTTGGTTGTCGCCAGGAGGGGCACATGCTGAAGGACTGCCCCAAGAGAAACACCGGAGGAGGTCAGTCTGGAGGAGGTGGAAGCCGAGGAGGAAACACCGGAGGGAACTGGAAGAATAAGAAGCCCTTCGGCAAGCTGAACTGTACCAGTCTGGAGGAGGTGGTCAACTCCGATCAGGCGGTGATAGGTACGCTCCAGATACTCACTCATCCTGGCAAAGTACTTTTTGATACTGGTGCAACTACATCATTCATTTCTCAACAATTCATCATCAAACATGGGATTAGTTGCACTAAGTTAGATACACCCATAACTATACTTTCCGCGGGGGGAACGATAGTAGTAACCCATACCAAACAAAAACAAGTCATCATGATCAATAAGTGCGCGTTTGACGCGGACCTGTTCATTCTACCGATGAAGGACATTGATGTCATTCTTGGTATGAACTGGTTAGAAGCTAATGGAGCATTGATCGACTGTGTGAACAAGACAGTATCTTTGAAAAGCCCCGATGGAAGTAGAATGATTTATCAAGGCGACAAACATACACAGATTGAAGTGGAGCTACAGCTGAACAGCATGAAGGAGGTGAAATTAGAGGATATACCTGTAGTAAATGAATTCCAGGATGTATTTCCTGCGGAATTACCTGGTATGCCACCAGATAGGGAGATAGAATTCACTATCGACCTAATTCCAGGAACAGCTCCGATTGCTAAGGCACCATATAAGATGGGGCCCAAGGAGTTGAAAGAACTTAAGGAGCAACTGGATGACTTGGAACAAAAAGGATTTATTCAAGCAAGTGTTTCACCATGGGGATCACCTGTGATCTTCGTGGATAAAAGAGATGGAGGAAGAAGGATGTGCGGAGACTACGGGAATTTGAACAATGTGACCATCAAGAACAAGTATCCACTTCCAAGAATACAAGATCTATTTGATCAAGTTAGAGGCGCGGGAGTCTTTTCCAAGATTGATCTAAGATCCGGTTATCACCAGATAAAGATCAAGAAGGAAGACGTTCCGAAAACTGCCTTTGTCTCAAGGTATGGACATCATGAATACCTTGTAGTGCCTTTTGGATTAACCAATGCCCCAGCAATATTCATGAATCTCATGAATAAGATCTTCATGCCATATCTAGACAAGTTTGTCATCGTATTCATCGATGATATCTTGATATATTCCAAGAACAAGGCCGAACATGCTGAACATTTGAGGTTAGTGTTGCAAACACTAAGGGAACATCAACTCTATGCCAAATTTAGCAAGTGTGAATTTTGGCTAGATCAAGTGGAATTCCTTGGTCATGTTATTAGTAAAGATGGAATAGCTGTTAACCCGAGTAAGGTAGGAGCAGTTCTAGAATGGGAAGCACCCAAGACTGTCAAGGAAATCCGAGGATTCCTAGGAATGGCGGGATATTACCGGAGATTCATTGAAGGATTCTCTAAGATAGCAGGACCAATGACAAAGCTGTTAAGGAAGAACACACCATTCGTGTGGTCAGAGGAGTGTGAGAAGAGTTTTCAAACTCTGAAGGAGAAACTCACCACGGCACCGGTGTTAGCAGTTCCGAAAGTTGGCAAGGATTACACCGTGTACTGTGACGCATGCAAGATCGGAAAGTGATATCTTATGGATTGGGTTGCGTACTCATGCAAGATTGGAAAGTGATATCTTATGGATCGAGGCAACTCAGACCTCATGAAGTGAATTATCCAACACATGACTTGGAACTAGCAGCAGTTGTATTTGCACTCAAAACTTGGAGACATTTTCTCTATGGAGCCAAGTGTGAGCTCTATACAGATCATAAGAGTCTCAAATATTTCTTCACTCAGAAGGAACTCAACATGAGGCAGAAAAGATGGCTTGAGCTAATCAAGGATTATGATCTGACAATCAATTACACTCCAGGGAAGGCCAATGTTGTAGCAGATGCCTTGAGCAGGAAGAGTACCGGCGGAGTGGAACAAGAAATCTCACCGGAGTTGAGGAAGGAAATAAGTCAAGCCCAAATACAACTTTGGGAGAAGGAAGCACATGAAGGATTATCGGCGTTGCTAGTAGCCGATGAGTTAAATGTTAACCTGAAGAATGAGATAATGATGGGTCAGCTAGACGATCCATTTATCGTTGAGGAGATGAGAAGAATAGATGAAGGAAGACCATCAGAATTTCACCGCGGAGAATCTGGATCATTATGGTTCCAGAAGAGAATTTGCGTTCCGGATATTGCTGAAATTAAGGAAGTAATACTCCGGGAAGCTCATCAAACACCATACTCCATTCATCCGGGAAGTACAAAGATGTACATGGACCTAAAGGAGTTATTTTGGTGGAACAACATGAAGAGAGAAATAGCACAATATGTGGCGGAATGCCATACCTGCCAGAGAGTGAAGGCCGAACACCAGAGTCCAGCAGGAAAGTTACAACCTTTACCTATTCCAGAGTGGAAATGGGAGGAAATAGGGATGGATTTCATCACCGGACTACCCATGACCAATAAAAAGAAGGACATGATATGGGTAATCGTGGACCGGTTGACGAAGAGCGCCCACTTCTTAGCGGTAAATCCGCAGGATAAAGGAGAAAAACTCATCGATCTTTACATCAAAGAGATCGTGAGTAAGCATGGAGTGCCTAAGAAGATAGTATCGGATCGAGGATCCGTGTTCACATCAGCATTCTGGAAGCAACTACACGAAGCTTTAGGATCCAAGTTGGACTATAGTACCGCTTACCATCCCCAGACAGGTGGACAAACTGAGAGAACCAACCAGATCTTAGAGGATATGCTTAGGGCTTGTGCCCTAGACTTCGGAGGATCATGGGAGGAGCACTTACCACTAGCAGAGTTTTCATATAATAATAGTGTTATCACCAGAATTTGACCGGAACAGAGGTGGGCCGCGATTGGAGATGGGTTTGAAGAATATACATAGAAGAAGAATATGAATCGGCCTTTTATACCAAGTTGGGCTAATTTGCCCGTGTATCTGTAACATAGTAGGATACGTGTCGTTTGGAAGTTAGAGTTTATCCCGTGCACGTTTAGGTGCACGCCTGAATTAGAAAGTCCCCTGGACTATAAATATGTATCTAGGGTTTATGGAATAAACAACAACCAACGTTCAACCAACAAATCAATCTCGGCGCATCGCCAACTCCTTCGTCTCGAGGGTTTCTACCGGTAAGCAACATGCTGCCTAGATCGCATCTTGCGATCTAGGCAGCACAAGCTCCACGTTGTTCATGCGCTGCTCGTACTGAAGCCTTGTTGATGGCGAGCAGTGTAGTTATCATAGATGTGTTAGGGTTAGCATAGTTCTTCGCGTAACATGCTATCGTAGTGCAACCCTTGCATGTCTAGCCGCCCTCACACCTATCTTAGGTGTGGGGGCGGCACCCCGCTTGATCATTATTTAGTAGATCTGATCCGTTACGATTGCTCCTTGTTCTACAAGGATTAGTTTAATATCTGCAATAGTTAGGCCTTACAAAGGGGTGGAGGATCCAGCGGCACGTAGGGTGTCGTTCGCTGGCCCTAAACAGGATGTTCCGGGGATCAACTTTGTGTTGGTTTTTAGGCCTTGTTTAGGATCGGCTTACGATCACCGTGCGTGGCCGCGAGGCCCAACCGTGAGTAGGATGATCCGATTATGCGGTGAAAACCCTAAATCGTCGTAGATCTCATTAGCTTTATCTTGATCAAGCAGGACCACCATATATTCGTGCACCCCGTACGAATCATGGGTGGATCGGCTCCCTGAGCCGATTCACAGGATAACCTGAGAGCCGATCGAGGCTCGTATTTAATGTTTACGTGTATGCCATGCAGGAAACTAAGCGAGGCATCTCCATCACCTTCCTAACCAGGTATAGGTCAGGTGGCATGCCCTTGCATCAGCATCGGACGTGTGACCAGAAGGCTTTGCGGGCCGTCGCTCGGAGGGACCTCAGCCAGCCGCAGCTCTAGGTTGTTCCCGGCTCTACGGTGTTGCCCGTCGCTACCCGCCGGTGGGTTTCTGACGACAACACATTCTGGCACGCCCGGTGGGACAAGCTTCCACATCAACCACATCGCCATCTACATCTGAGATGGCGGACGGCACGCCAGTCACGTACGAGGATCTGACGGACGAGCTCAAGAAGAAGTATGACGAGATCAAAGTCATCCTCGAAGCCGACCTCATCGGCTCTTTCCACAGAACCCGTTCACATGGCATCAGGTGGAAGGGGTTCTCGCCTAATGGTGCACTAGATGGGATAGACCTCTCTGCCCCGTCGGAAGAACGCACCAGGTCCCTGCGGCAGGAGATCAACTACTTGGTGGCTCACTCGCTACACCGCCACTCTGAGAACCTGGTCAACACGTTGGAGCGTGTCGCTCTTCGCGTGATCCAGGAGATCATGAGGCACCAGTACTCGCCGTCAGGACCAGCTCTCGGGACGCATCAAGGAGAGTTGCCACTCCAGTCCCGTCCACCGCTGCCATATGCGTTGGCAGCACCAGAAGTGCCGGCTACACCGGCATTTGTCGTCTACAAGATCGGTGGTGACCCTAGTGACTACCAGTTCTTGCCCGAGGCACCTAAGGAGATCCCTCACGGGTACACGTGCACGTATGTGCCAGATTGTGGCAGCTGGGCACTCACAAACCAGGCCACAACATCAGGGACTTCTGGGAAAACAGGAGGGACGTCAGCGACAGAGCTTGAGAAGCAGACGTGGCTAACTAAATACGCCACCCTGACGAACCTCCAGAGCTCAGCTCCTGCAGTTGGCTTAGAGCTGGAAAAGCAAACATGGCTGGCTAAGTACGCCACCCCGGCGAATCTTCAGAATTCAACTCCTGCAGCCGGCACAGCGGATCAGATCAGTACCATACTGAGAGACCAGTTCGGCATGGTGCCGAAAAGAAGGGCCATCGGCTATTCCAAGCCGTACCCCGACGACTACGAGATGATCCCGCTACCACCTAAATATCGGCTCCCTGACTTCTCCAAATTCAGTGGATCAGATGGTTCCAGCTCCATCGAGCACGTGGGCCGATATTTGGCGCAACTAGAACCGGCTTCAGTGTCGGATCAACTATGCGTGAGGCTCTTCTCACAGTCCCTCACGGGATCGGCTTTCGGGTGGTACACCTCTTTGCCACCAGACTCCATCCGGACTTGGAAGCAGTTGGAAGAGCAGTTCCATATGCAGTACCATTCAGAGGCTTCCGAGTCTGGCATTGCCGATCTAGCACAACTACGTCAGAAGCGCGGAGAAACTGTGACAGAATACATCCAGCGCTTCAGGAATCTTAGGAACCGATGTTATTCGGTTCGTATAACTGAAAAAGAAGCAGTCGAGTTGGCAGTAGCAGGCCTTGCAACACAGCTCAAGGACATGGCCTCCCAAGCAGATTATCCCTCACTGGCGCACATGGTTCAGAAACTATCGGCATATGAACAGCGCCACCCGGACCTGTATCAAGACAAGTTCAAGCGTGCAGTAGTCCTGGTCGATGCAGAGGAAGACGAAGTTCTTGCGGGAGACCAAGAGGTAGCAGTGGCTGAATGGACTCGGGGAGGAACCCCCGTATCCTGCAAATGGGTAAAGCCACCAGGCCCGCCCAGGGGATTTGATTTTGACGTGACCAAGACTGAGCAAATCTTCGACCTCCTGCTCAAGGAGAAACAGTTGACGATTCCTGAAGGTCTCAAATTCCCCACGGTGCAAGAGCTGAACGGAAAGCCATACTGCAAATGGCACAACTCGCTCTCCCATGCCACCAACGACTGCAGGGTATGGCGTCAGCACATCCAAGCGGCGATAGAAAAAGGGCGTCTAATTTTCAACCAATACGCCATGAAGGTCGACACCCAGCCCTTCCCCGCCGTTAACATGGTAGAGTGCACTTACCCTGAAGGTTGCCAGCCAGGATCCTCGTTCAGCATCAACATGGTAGGACCTGGGAACCACTCTGGCAAAGATGGAGACGAGGGCAGCTGCTCTCGTAGCAAAGACACAGAGGAGGCCGCTCCATGCGATCGGCTCCGTCATGACGGCAAGCGCTACGTCACAGAGGGAGAAGTGAAGAACATGAGATATCAAAGACCCCTCTCTTATCACCTCCTCAACAAGTATGTGAGTCAGTATGACCAACGCCGACGATCCAGCGATGATGATGAGAGAGATCGACTGGCTAGAGAAGCCAGAAGACATCGTCGGCACGATCGCGATGAGGAGGAGCACGAGCGCCGTGCCACGGAAAAATCAAGGGAGCAAGATGACAACGACAGGCACTGGGACTGCCCCTTCTTCAGACACTGCTGGGATTCAGGAATGAGCCGATTGCCCACAATCGGCAATTGCCCAGAATGCAACCAGAAAAAGAAGGAGGCAGCCAACGTGTCTGTGTTCGAGCGCCTAGGGCCTCTCCCGCCACAAAGCAAACGCGCTGAGTCCCCTCGGTGGGAGGATCTCGAGGATTCAGAAGACGAGGGACAAGAAGAAGAAGAAGACAGGTACCACCGGCCAAGGTGGTGCCCTGATGGACTCAGCCGTTCCCAAAAGCGCAGGGTTCAGCAATTGCGCGGCCTGGAGGAAGCCGAAAGGTTATACTTGCATACGCTAAGGAAGGCACGACCTGATCTGGCTGTGAAAGTTCAGCGAACCCTGGACGAAGAGGGTCGTCCACGGAAAATGGAGTGGCGTCCCAAGCAAAGGAAAGCCGATGATGAAACATCGGCTGGTACAAACATGGTGCTCGTCCTTCCGACGGAGCTTAGTACTCCACGATTACGCGATGCACTCAAGGTGGACGACAGCAAGCGCATCAACATGATAAAGTCAGAGGTTGGGCTGGTTTTATCCAGCCTGACCGAGTAGCAAGAACAAACCGATGGGCAAACGGGGCGAGGCTGATCCTTGTGATCGGCCCCAAAAAATTATGAAGGGGCATTACAGAACCTTCAGTCAGCGCTTCAATCGATATAAAGGCCGATTCCAGCAATCGGCCAAAATTATCTTCACCACATGTTCTGCTTGTGTTCAACATCGATCTACTGGGCAGCGGTCACGTCGGCGGATGAAAGTCAACACGAATCCTCGCGGAGCCGACGTGCAAGTACAGTGCCCTGGCTAACTACAAAGCCGATATCTGCAGTCACCTGGCAGAATCGGCTCGGGGGGGCATATAGTTAGATGAACATGTGCAGATAAACATGTGTAAACATGTGCGATACATGTGCAGTGAAACATTGGGAGCCGATAGAAAAATCGGCCCGTAAAAAAAAATTCCCAAAGCCGATGCATAGCCATCGACTCTAGCTCAAAACACAAGGGCCTCCAACTCTATGCGCAAGGTTGCCAGTTCAGCAGTGCTGTCAGAGGAATTTTGGCGTACAAGGCGGCTTTTTGCTCATAAGCCGTTGGTGATCATCTGCAATATCGGCTTTCGACGGAAGAAAAGGGGATCAATGGTGCAAGTGTGCTTGGATTCGCCCAAGTTCAGGTCCGTTTGTCTGAACGGTAGGTCCTCGCCGCCTATCTCGCCTTAGCTGAGGCTCGGGGGGCAGCTGATTTGGTAGGCACTCTGTTTTGAAAGCCGATCGGAGTATCATCGGCTGGCCCCGTATCATAATCCCGTCGGAAGTGGTGGATTGTTGCAGAACCAGATCACTAGAGTTGCTGGAAGGGGACCATAGCGATTGCACTGCCGTCGGCTCTCGATTTGTTAACTTATCTTAGCAATCGGCAAAAAATCGGTAAAAAGACAGAATCAGCTGAGGAATTTCTTCTTCATTGATAAGGGGGAATTTTTACAATGAAGAGCCGATTGCTCAAGGAGGGAAGAACAAAAGAAGAGCCGATTGCTCAAGGACTACTAATCCTACATGGCTAATCCTCGCTAGCATCATCGTCAGCGTCGGAGTTGCCGTCGGCGCTGCTTCCGGAGAGATCCTCGTCGCTGCTACCCCAGTCTGCAGCCGGAGCCTCTTCTTCTTCCTCGTCATCATCATCATCCTCGCTGTCCGCCCAAGCACGGAAGCGCTTCGTTGGCGGATATCCAGCGGAAGAGGAGGAATCATCCTCCTCTTCTTCTCCTTCCTCGTCGTCATCATCGTCCTCGCTATCCGCCCACATACGGGAGCGCTTCGTCGGCAGGTGCCTGGCGGCGGAGGAGGCCCCTTTCTTCTCTACTTCTTCGTTCTCCTTCTTGTCGGAGGAGATGGGGTTCGCCCTGGAGTGGAGGTCGTCTTCAGTCTTGCTCTTCGGCGAAGATGGAGGGGGAGGCCTGAGGAGGTAGACGAAGAGGAAGACATGGCTACAGGGGAAGAAGGTTTTTTGGGTGCTGGCGGACAGAACAGAGCAGGGGGATGGAGTGGCGAACCGTTCGGCACAGATAAATAAAGGGGTTGTAGTGGAGACTTAATGCCATAACGGTTCTCGAGGACGTGATGCCGAAACTATCAATTCGTGCAGAGAAGCCAAGGAGGCGAGGCGAGATGATAAAGGCTCTGCGACGGTTCTGCTCTGCCATGACATGACCCTTCGAAGGAAAAGCATAATGATTTTGGAAATGTCATTTCCAAAACCAGGGGGGCATGTGTTATCACCAGAATTTGACCGGATCAGAGGTGGGCCGCGATTGGAGATGGGTTTGAAGAATATACATAGAAGAAGAATATGAATCGGCCTTTTATACCAAGTTGGGCTAATTTGCCCGTGTATCTGTAACATAGTAGGATACGTGTCGTTTGGAAGTTAGAGTTTATCCCGTGCACGTTTAGGTGCACGCCTGAATTAGAAAGTCCCCTGGACTATAAATATGTATCTAGGGTTTATGGAATAAACAACAACCAACGTTCAACCAACAAATCAATCTCGGCGCATCGCCAACTCCTTCGTCTCGAGGGTTTCTACCGGTAAGCAACATGCTGCCTAGATCGCATCTTGCAATCTAGGCAGCACAAGCTCCACGTTGTTCATGCGCATTTGCTAAATGCGAAGCCTTGTTGATGGCGAGCAGCGTAGTTATCATAGATGTGTTAGGGTTAGCATAGTTCTTCGCGTAACATGCTATCGTAGTGCAACCCTTGCATGTCTAGCCGCCCTCACACCTATCTTAGGTGTGGGGGCGGCACCCCGCTTGATCATTATTTAGTAGATCTGATCCGTTACGATTGCTCCTTGTTCTACAAGGATTAGTTTAATATCTGCAATAGTTAGGCCTTACAAAGGGGTGGAGGATCCAGCGGCACGTAGGGTGTCGTTCGCTGGCCCTAAACAGGATGTTCTGGGGATCAACTTTGTGTTGGTTTTTAGGCCTTGTTTAGGATCGGCTTACGATCACCGTGCGTGGCCGCGAGGCCCAACCGTGAGTAGGATGATCCGATTATGCGGTGAAAACCCTAAATCGTCGTAGATCTCATTAGCTTTATCTTGATCAAGCAGGACCACCATATATTCGTGCACCCCGTACGAATCATGGGTGGATCGGCTCCCTGAGCCGATTCACAGGATAACCTGAGAGCCGATCGAGGCTCGTATTTAATGTTTACGTGTATGCCATGCAGGAAACTAAGCGAGGCATCTCCATCACCTTCCTGACCAGGTATAGGTCAGGTGGCACGCCCTTGCATCAGCATCGGACGTGTGACCAGAAGGCTTTGCGGGCCGTCGCTCGGAGGGACCTCAGCCAGCCGCAGCTCTAGGTTGTTCCCGGCTCTACGGTGTTGCCCGTCGCTACCCGCCGGTGGGTTTCTGACGACAACAAATAGCTATCAAAGCAGCATCAAGATGGCACCGTTTGAAGCTCTGTATGGAAGGAAGTGTAGATCACCGATATGTTGGTATGAAGCTGGAGCAAGCAAGGAGTTTAATCCTGATTATGTCAAGGAAAAACAACAAATCATTGACATTATCAGGGATAGGCTCAAGATAGCCCAAAGTCGGCAAAAGAGTTATGCCGATCAGAAGAGGAGAACATGGGAGCCACGAGTTGGAGACATGGTATATCTTAAGGTAAGCCCGATGAAAGGACTCCAGAGGTTTGGAGTAAAAGGAAAGCTCAGTCCTAGATACATAGGACCTTTCAAGATACTGAGTCAGAACCGAGGTTTAGCCTTTGAATTGGATCTACCGGGAAGGCTAGCTCAAGTTCACAACGTATTCCATGTGTCACAACTCCGAAAGTGTCTGAAAACCCCCGATGAACCAGTATCACATGAAGAGCTCGAGTTACAACCAGACTTGACTTATATCGAGAAGCCAGCCAAGATTCTCGAGGAGAGCTGGAAACAACTCAGAAATTGTTGACTGCCAAAACCCACCGGCGGGCAGCGGCCTGTCAACACAGTGTAGAGCCGGGAAGAGCCTAGAGCTGCGGCTGGCTGAGACCCCTCCGAGCGACGGCCCGCAATGCTCTTCTGGTCACACGCGGCGATGCGAAGTGCAAGGGCGTGCCACCTGACCTATACCTGGTCAGGAAGGTGATGGGGATGCCTCGCTTAGTTCCTGCATGGCATACACGTAAACATTAAATCTACGAGCCTCGATCGGCTCTCAGGTTATCTGTGAATCGGCTCAAAGAGCCGATCCACCCATGATTCGTGCGGGAGTGCCTGAATACTTGGTGATCCTGCTTGATCAAGATATAGCTAATGAGATCTACGACGATTTAGGGTTTTCACCGCATAATCGGATCATCCTACTCCAGGTTGGGCCTCGCGGCCACGTACGGTGCTCATAAGCCGATCCTAAACAAGGCCTAAAAACCAACATGGCGTTGATCCTCGGAACATCCTGTTTAGGACTTGCGAACGCCACCCTACGTGCCGCTGGATCCTCCCCCCCTTTGTAAGGCCTAACTATTGCAGATATTAAACTAATCCTTGCAGAACAAGGAGCAATCGTAACGGATCAGATCTACTAGATGATGAACAAGCGGGTGCCGCCCCCACACTGAGATAGGCGTGAGAGGCGGCTAGACATTATCAGGGCTGCACTACGTAAGCATGTTATGCGAAGAGCTATGCTAACCCTAACACATCTATGATAACTACGTTGCTCGCCATCAAAGACGCTTGAACCGACGACAGCATGAACAACGTGGGCTTGTGCTGCCTAGATCGCAAGATGCGATCTAGGCGGCAACCTGTCACTACGATTGAAACCCTCGAGATGAAGGAGTTGGCGATGCGCCGAGATTGGTTTGTTTTGGGTTGAACGTGAGTTGTTGTTTATTCCATAAACCCTAGATACATATTTATAGTCCAGGGGACTTTCTAACGTGGAAATATCCCACCGTGCACGATACAAACTCTAATCTTGATCTAGAACATAATCTACTATAATTAAAGATACACGGGCAAACTAGCCCAAATTCTCCGTGCAAGGCCGCTTCGAGAGATCTTCCACGTGTAGTCTTCCAAGCCCATCTCTCTTACTGACCCACCTCGGATTTGTCCAAAATCTGGTGATAACACATGCCCCCCTGGTTTTGGAAATAATGTTTCCAAAATCATTATACTTTCCTTCGTCGGGTCATGTCGTGGCAGAGCGAGTTGTTGCGATATCAGTTATCATTATGCCTGTCTTCCCCAGCTTCTGCAAAAATCGATAGCTCCGGCGTCATCTCCTTGGAAACTGTAATGACATTAAATTTCCACCAGGCTTCTCATTATTTAACTGTGCCGATCAACTAGCTTTCTTCATCCCCTTCCTCTGTTTCAGCCATCGGCACCCAAAAAAAACCCTCTTCTCCCCCAGCCATGTCTTCCTCTTCCTCCTCCTTCTCAAACCTCTTCCCCCCATTCTCGCCGAAGAAGAACGAGGACAAGCCTCAGTCCGCGGTGAACCCCCTCCCCGCCGATAAGGAGAAGAAAGAAGGAGAAGTAGCGAAGGCCAAGCCCTTCCCCTCCGCCACGCTCCCGCTGAAGAGCGCTCCCGTATGTGGGCGGACGAGGATGAAGATGACGACGAAGAAGAAGAGAGGAGGAGGAAGATGAATCTTCCTCTTCCGCCGGGTACCCGCCAACCAAGCGCTTCCGCTCCTGGGCGGACAGCGAGGCGATGATGATGACGAGGAGGAAGAAGCTCCGGCCACGGGCTGGGGTAGCAGCGACGAGGAGCTCCCTGGGAGCAGCGCCGACGACATCGACGGCGGTGACGACGAGGACAGCGATGACTAGTAGAATAGGGCTAGTAGTAGTAGTGCGCTAGGTACTAGATCCCTCTTTTGAGAGCTAATCGGCTCTTTCTTGTAAAGCCGCTCCTCTGAATTAATGAAATTGTTCTTTTGATTCATCCTTCAATTGCCCCAATTTCATTCCTTCCGCTTTGTCTTGTCAAGACCGATAGCAATGTATCGGATTTTTTTCTTTTGGACGCCCATGAAGCCGGGACCCTCATGTCGATAAGCTCGTAGGGCCAAGAACTTCTCAATTTCGGCTGCGATTTGGTATCTGACCACAATTTTTCGCAATCCCTTAGCCGATGACTATTCATCGGCTATTTTGAAATCTAGTCCCTTTCTTCCTCTTGCAGCGACAAGACGGTCCAAACTTGTAAAAGCGCGGCCTCCTACCGATCAGAGGGAGATCACAATGCGGGGCCCGGTCGATGCGACTCTAATCGGCTTTCCAAAACAGAGCGATCACCAGCCAGCTGCCCCCGAGTCTCGGTCGAGGCGAGAACGGTAATGGATCAGCCGAATGTGCCGCCTACGCGTGAGTTAGCCCGATTTCAACAAAATCGGCTCCCCAAAGCAGAAGAACCTTCGGGGTGAGCTGCCCCGAACTTCTTGATCTACTTCGCGCCTTGTAGGTCAGATGGCTCCTTCCACTGTGGTGGATCTGATGCAACCCATCCTTAACCTGATACGTACATTACTCGCAAAAGGAAACCAGAGGTTCTTGAAGAGAAAACCGAAGTCATCAAGCCACTCAGCTGAGGAGCTCTTCCATTAGAATCTCTCTTCGTGACTCACTTCTGCTCCATTGACCCTTCTGCTCATGCAATTTGTTCCTCTTGAGTCGATGGCCACGTATCGCATCGGCTAAACCTTTTGTTTTTTGTTTTTTTTTATTTGGCCGATTTTTAGAATGAATCGGCCCCCAATATTCCAACTGCACGCATGTACGCACATGTTTATACGCATATGTCCATCGACTATATGCCCCAGAACGAATCACGCTGCTAAATGACTGAGATATCGGCTTTCATGGTTAGTCAGGGCATGCACTTGCACATCGGCTTCGCAAAGATTCATGCCGAGCTTTCATGCATCGACGTGGCCGCTGCCCGATAGATCGTTGCTGACCACAAACAGAATATGTGCGAGAAGATAACTTTGGCCGATTCTTTGGAATCGGCCTCCACATTGCTTGTTCGATGAAGGTTTTGTAATGTCCCTCCATAAATTTTTTGGGGCCGATCACAAGGATCAGCCTGCAGTTTGCTCATTGGTTTAATCTTGCTACCCGGTTAGGCTGGATAAAACCAACCCAACCTCGACTTGATGCGAGTACAGCGTCGTCCACCTTGAGTGCATCGTATAATCGTGGAGCACTAAGTTCTGTCGGCAAGACACACACCATGTTTGTGCCAGCCGATGTTTCATCATCGGCTTTCTTTTGCTTGGGACGCCACTCCATTCTCCGTGGACGGCCCTCTTCATCCAGGGCTCGCTGAACCTTTGCAGCCAGATCGGGCCGTGCCTTTCTTAGCGTATGCAGGTATATCCTTTCGGCTTCCTCCAGGCCGCGCAAACGTTGAACCCTGCGCTTTTGTGAACGGCTGAGTCCGTCAGGGCACCACCTTGGACGGTGGTACCTGTCTTCTTCTTCTTCTAGTCCCTCGTCTTCGGAATCCTCAAGATCTGCCCAACGAGGTGACTCAGCACGTTTGCTCTGTGGCGGGAGAGGCCCTAAGCGCTTGAACACAGACACGTTGGCTGCCTCCTTCTTCTTGGTTGCATTACGGGCAATTGCCGATTGTGGGCAATCGGCTCATTCTGAATCCCAGCGTGTACCGAAAGAAAGGCGGTCCCGGTGTATGCAGCGTTGTCATCTTGCTCCCTTGATGTGTCGTGGCACGGCGCTCGTGCTCCTCCTCATCGCGATCCCGCGACGATGTCTTCGGCTTCTCTAGCCGGACGGTCTCCTTCATCATCATAGTTGGACCGTCGAGGCGTTGGTCATGCGACTCCACATATTTGTTGAGGAGGTGATCGGAGAGAGGTCGTTGATATCTTATATTCTTCACTTCCCCTGCGTGACGTAGCGCTTGCCATCATGATGGAGCCGATCGCGTGGAGCGGCCTCCTCCGTGTCCTTGCTATGAGCAAGCTACCCTCATCTCCATTTTTGCGAGTGGTTCCCAGGTCCTACCATGTTGATGCTGAACGTGGGACCTGGGCGGCGGCAGCCCTCGGGTAGATGACTTCTACCATGTTAACGGCGGGGAAGGGCTGGGTGTCTACCTTCATGGCGTACTGGTTGAAAATTAAACGCCCCTTCTCTATCGCCGCTTGGATGTGCTGACGCCACACCCTGCGGTCGTTCTTGGCATGGGAAAGCGAGTTGTGGAATTTGCGATGCGGCTTTCCGTTTAGCTCTTGCGCCGTGGGGAACTTGAGACCTTCGGAATCGTCAGCTGTTTCTCCTTGAGCGGAGGTCGAAGATTTGTTCAGTCTTGGTCACGTCAAAATCAAATCCCACAGGGCGGCCACTGGTGGCTTTACCCATTTGCGGGACACGGGGGTTCCTCCCAGAGTCCACTCGGCCTTGCTACTTCTTGGTCTCCGCGGGAACTTCGTCTTCCTCTGCATCGACCAGGACTGCTCTGCAGCTTGAACTTGTCTTGGTACAGGTCCGGGTGGCGCTGTTCATATGCTGATAGTTTCTGAACCATGTGCGCCCGGCGAGGATAATCCGCTTGGGAGGCCATGTCCTTGAGTGTGTTGCAAGGCCAGCTACGCCAACTCGGCTTGCTTCCTTCTCGGTTATACGAACCGAATAACATCGGTTCCTAAGATTCTGAAGCGCTGGATGTACTCTGTCACCGTTTCTCAGCCGACGTAGTTGTGCTAGATCGGCAATGCTAGACTCGGAAGCCCGAATGGTATTGCATATGGAACTGTTCTTCCAATTGCTTCCAAGGCTGGATGGAGTTTGCCGGCAAAGAGGTATACCATCCAAAAGCCGATCCGTGAGGGGCTGTGAAAGAGCCTCACGCGTAGCTGATCCGACACGAAGCCGGTCCTAGTTGAGCCAAATATCGGCCGATGTGCTCGATGGAGCTGGAGCCATCGATCCACTTTGAATTTGGAGAAGTCAGGGAGCCGATATTTAGGTGGCAGCGGGATCATCTCGTACTCGTCGGGGTACGGCTTGGAATAGCCGATTGCCCTCCTTTTCGGCACCATGCCGACGGTCTCTCGGTATGGTGCGATCGATCCCATTGTCTTGTTTGCGGGCGTTGCATTACGAAGATTCGCCGGGGTGGCGTACTTAGCCAACCATGTTTGCTTTTCCGGCTACGAGCCAACTGCAGTAGAGCCGGGCTGGAGGTTTCGTCGGGGTGGCGTGCTTAGTTAGCCACGTGCCGCTTTCAAGCTACGTCGGCGACGTTCCTCCTGTCTTCGCCGAGTCCCTGATGTTGTGGCTTTGGTTTGAGAGTGCCCGGTTGCCCACAATCGCACATACGTGCACGCGTATCCTTGTGGGATCTCCTTGGGCGCCTCAGCCAAGAAGCGGTAGTCACTAGGGTCACCACCAATCTTGTAGACGACGAATGCCGGTGTAGGCCGCACTTCGCTGGTGCTGCCAACGCATATAGCGCGGTGAACGGGACTGGGCAGCAACTCTCCTTGATGCGTCCGAGCTGGTCTGACGGCGAGTGCGGTGGCTCATGATCTCTGGATCACGCGAGCGAGACGCTCCAACACGTTGACCAAGTTTTCGAGTGGCGGTGCGGTGAGTGAGCCACCAAGTAGTTGATCTCTGCCGTAGGCCACAGTGCGTTCCTCAGACGGGAGAGATCTATCCCATCGAGTGCACCTTGCGGTGAGAATCCCTTCCATCGATGCCATGGGGAACGGGTTCTCGAAAAGAGCCGATGAGGTCGGCTTCGAGGGTGACCTTGATCTCGTCGTATCTCTTCTTGAGCTCGTCGAGGCAGCTCCTCGTAGGTGGCTGGCGTGCCGTCGCCCGCCATCTCGGATGTAGATGGCGATGTGGTTGATGTAGACGATGGTCCCACCGGGGCGTGCGAGAATGTGTTGTTGCCAAAACCCACGGCGGGCAGCGGCCCTGTCAGCACGGTGTAGAGCCGGGAAGAGCCTAGAGCTGCGGTGGTGAGACCCCTCGAGCGACGGCCCGCAATGCTCTTACGGTCACACGCGGCGATGCGAAGTGCAAGGGCGTGCCACCCGACCTATACAGGTCGGGAAGGTGA
The DNA here is from genome assembly GCF_019359855.2 of Lolium perenne. Lineage (NCBI taxonomy): Eukaryota > Viridiplantae > Streptophyta > Magnoliopsida > Poales > Poaceae > Lolium > Lolium perenne. The sequence goes on along the minus strand of NW_027248969.1, from coordinate 114,410 downwards.
TGGGGATGCCTCGCTTAGTTCTGCATGGCATACACGTAAACATTAAATACGAGCCTCGATCGGCTCTCAGGTTATCTGTGAATCGGCTCAAAGAGCCGATCCACCCATGATTCGTACGGGGTGCACGAGATACTTGGTGATCTGTGATCAAGATATAGCTAATGAGATCTCTGACGATTTAGGGTTTTCACCGCATAATCGGATGATCGTACTCCAGGTTGGGCCTCGCGGCCACGTACGGTGCTCATAAGCCGATCCTAAACAAGGCCTAAAAACCAACATGGCGTTGATCCTCGGAACATCCTGTTTAGGACTTGCGAACGCCACCCTACGTGCCGCTGGATCCTCCCCCCCTTTGTAAGGCCTAACTATTGCAGATATTAAACTAATCCTTGCAGAACAAGGAGCAATCGTAACGGATCAGATCTACTAGATGATGAACAAGCAGGGTGCCGCCCCCACACCTGAGATAGGCGTGAGGGCGGCTAGACATGCAAGGGCTGCACTACGTAAGCATGTTATGCGAAGAGCTATGCTAACCCTAACACATCTATGATAACTACGTTGCTCGCCATCAAAGACGCTTCAGTACGAGCAACGCATGAACAACGTGGAGCTTGTGCTGCCTAGATCGCAAGATGCGATCTAGGCAGCATGTCGCTTACCTGATTGAAACCCTCAAGATGAAGGAGTTGGCGATGCGCCGAGATTGGTTTGTTTTGGGTTGAACGTGAGTTGTTGTTTATTCCATAAACCCTAGATACATATTTATAGTCCAGGGGACTTTCTAACGTGGGAATATCCCACCGTGCACGATACAAACTCTAATCTTGATCTAGAACATAATCTACTATAATTAAAGATACACGGGCAAACTAGCCCAAATTCTCCGTGCAAGGCCGCTTCAGAGATCTTCCACGTGTAGTCTTCCAAGCCCATCTCTCTTACGGCCCACCTCTGGATTTGTCCAAAATCTGGTGATAACAGAAATAAAGCTATCAAATACTGCAAGATACAATGGAAGCATCACCCCGAGAGGGAAGCTACCTGGGAAAAGGAGGAAGACCTGAGGAAAACATACCCCGAACTCTTCAGGTATTACAACCACAACTTCGGGACGAAGTTTTCTTTAAGGGGGAAAGGCTGTAATGTCCCAGGTTTAGAGACGATCGAGGGGTAGATTTTAGAAAGGGATGTGCATTGCATTGTAATTTACGGGGAAATTTTGCGCTTTTAAACAAAAAACTGCATCGAAGGGGAACAAGTTTCTCTCTCGACACTTTACAGGGTTAGGGTTTCGAGAGTGCGACAAACCTGTTCCTTATTCAACTAAACTAGGGTTTTGAGAAGAGAGGGGAGAGTTTGCATCACAAACTTAAGTTGCATGATTGAATTCTAAACTAAGTTGTACGATTGAATTCAATCCAAATTTTGAATTTGAAATTCAAATTCAAACATCAAATGATTATCACATAATTCAAACTTGAGATAATTTCATAAACAATTATCAATAATCAAGATTATAAGTAATACAACAATTATGTAAAGCTCATTAAGGAAAATGGGAGCTTTATTGATAATCACACATTATACATTGTCAATTACAATATTCAGAATTAAAATAAATGAATTATTACAACACATTACACAAATTTGGATAAATCGAAAAAGAAGATAAAAGAAAAGTACAAGTATGAATCTGTCCTAAATACTACAATGTGAATATCATCTAATCTTGAACTTGAAGATCATCTTCTCCATTTGATCATCATTTTGAACCTGCACATAAACACAACAAACACAAGTTATGCCAAGTGGCATAGCCACTTGGCAGGTTAGAAATAAGATGAAATTGGAGAGGATATGACCAAAGCTGCCGAGCTGATCCTCTCACAGCCAAGTGCAAAGTATCAGGAACACACACACACACACACAGGCAGCTCACACTGCATGTGTGCATGCTCACCAGCACACTCACACAGGGAGAGTCACCAAATTGGTGTCAGGCTAAGCTGTCGACCAGAGAAGCAAGGGCCAGCCATATATAAGCTTTTCACAGCCAAAACCCTAGCCATTTGTTTCATCCATCGACAAGCAACAGGGTAAGTCACCAATGTAACGGCCCCGGGTAGTACCTCTAATAGATTTTGCTTGTTCTTTTATTTTGTGCGTCATCATCATCATGCATACATCATATACATGCTTTGACAAAAATAAAATTATTTTAATAAACCCCTTCTCCTTGTCTTATTTCAAATAATAATAAAACCAAAATATTATTATTTTGGATATCTTGGAAACCAATTTCAAATCTAGTTTAAATATTTTTGAAGTCTCAAAATTTGTTTGAAACATGTTTATAATTTCCTTTCCAATCCTATTTCTCTATTTCTCTCCTCAATTCAAAATGTTTAGAGAATGTGAGAGTGAAGCCGCAGCCCAACCTTTTTGGCCCAAGTCTCAACCGAAGCTCCTTTCTTTCTTCCTGGCTTGCTCCTTTTTGAGCCAAACCACATCGTGACATGCAGCCCACCTTCTTCCCTCATCTTCTTTTCTTCTTTCCCATGTACGGCAGCGCATCTGGCCACCTACAGGTCGCTGTCTAGCGATGGGACGGTTCCTGGGAGCTCTGCTGCTTCCTATAAAATCTTCCACCTGCAGAACCCTAGCCATCTTTTCCCTCCTCCAAACGGCGCCGCCGCCCTCTCTTCTTCTTCCACCAAAACCCCACCGAAGACAGCGCCGCTGTATACACCTCGCCGTCGACGCCATGGTCGCCGTCGACCTCGCCTGAGCGCGGGAACGGGATCTCCTCTCCCTCCTCTACGTCCACGTCGTCTTCACGGAGGCTGGAGCGCCAAGCTCGGCACGCTCCCGACCACCTCTGCCCGTCTACACCCCGGCCACTTCTCAAGGAGCTGCACCTTGCAGCCCCTCTTCTTCTCCTACCTCTCTCTACTCTCTGATGAACACACACCAGAACCCACACACGCACACTCACCAAGGAGGAGAGCAATGGCTTTGCCGAGAGTTTTCTCCTTGGTGTGACACAGGAACTACATTGCTTTTTCTCTGCCCGCAGGCCACTGCTTCACGTTCATTTGCTCAACTTAAATAGGCATTACATGATGACAACCTGAGCCCACACCGGCCACTAACAGCATGCACTAACCCACTAACCTCTGGCCCTATTCTCACGAGTTGGACTAGGCACTTGCACGACTAGTTCTCGACGGCCACACTGATCGGGCTAAACACCGCATGAAGCTAGCCTGACACTAACAACCTAACCACTAGCTAGTTTATCCATCTCAGATAGCTAGGTACGTGACTAATAAACGTGCTAAATAAATTACTAACAAGATTAGTTCCAACAATCACCTCCCTAATCTTGTTACTACTTATTTTTCTCTTGAAGCCCATGGTCGTCGATGTCGTCGGTGCAACTCGTAGACAGCCGCCATTGCCATCTTGTCACACGGATTTGTCGCCGTCGTCGTTGGCCTCGACGAGAGACGCACCTCCTACACCTTCACCGCGAGCGCGTCGCCATGACATGCTCACTGCCACATGTTCGCCGCTGGTGCCGCACCTCGCCGGTGGCTCGCCTCCATGTTGCCGCCGATGACGCACCTTGTCGACGACTCGGACATGGACGATGAACTCCTCGCAGCAATGGCCTCCGCACCTTGGCCATCACCTCCTTGCTGCCGGTGGCGCAACTTACCGGGCAGCACATCTTTCTCCATCGCTCGTCACGCAGCTCCACGATGATGAAGACTTGGACCTCGCCGCACGAGGCTCTGATACCAAATGAAGGAGCTGCACCTTGCAGCCCCTCTTCTTCTCCTACCTCTCTCTACTCTCTGATGAACACACACCAGAACCCACACACGCACACTCACCAAGGAGGAGAGCAATGGCTTTGCCGAGAGTTTTCTCCTTGGTGTGACACAGGAACTACATTGCTTTTTCTCTGCCCGCAGGCCACTGCTTCACGTTCATTTGCTCAACTTAAATAGGCATTACATGATGACAACCTGAGCCCACACCGGCCACTAACAGCATGCACTAACCCACTAACCTCTGGCCCTATTCTCACGAGTTGGACTAGGCACTTGCACGACTAGTTCTCGACGGCCACACTGATCGGGCTAAACACCGCATGAAGCTAGCCTGACACTAACAACCTAACCACTAGCTAGTTTATCCATCTCAGATAGCTAGGTACGTGACTAATAAACGTGCTAAATAAATTACTAACAAGATTAGTTCCAACAACTTCTTCCTCTTCGTCGCCGGCGATCATCTCCGACGCCTCAACCTCGTCGTCGACTACCCCAGGGTGAGCACACCTCCTTGCCTCGCCCCTGCATGCTACTACATGCTTGGATCGAACAGATCTGCAGAGATCGAGCGAGGTTGAGTTAGTTCGAGAGAAAAAGTAGATGTTTTACATCTGTCACGGTGCCTATCCTCCGAAGCTTCCCGCCGGCGAACCACTCCACCTCTGCGCGAGATCTTGGCACCGTTGCAAAGCCCCGACGTAGATCTACAACTTTTGTTTTGGAGTCACCTAGTTTCGATGCCTGTACACGACGCCATCGTCTTCCAAAGATCGGTCCAGAAAACTGTCTGCAGTTTTTCAGTCAAATGTTGTTTCGTCGGTTCTTTCTCCGGCGAGCCTCCACGTCGACACCGTGCACCGTTTCCAACCATTCCGGTCTCTTTCGTATCTTGGCACATCCATCTTGCTCAAAATATTTTGCTTCGCTCAAAACGGTGCCCCGTTTCTTCGTGGCAGAAGCTTTAAAAACCGTGCAGAAATCGATCTACAGGAAACGCAGCTGTTCAATTTCAGTTCGTAGTGTCTCTGTTCTTCAGTTATCCCACGGACACACACCATACCTTGTCTGCACGCTGTATGTATACAAATCCGAATCACCAGCGCACTGGCACCACCTCTGTTCCTTCACTTGATCAGCCCGACTTCGAATCCCCTCTTGGGCGATAAAATCCAACCTTTTTGCTTCATTCCACGCTGGCGCCCACGTGGCAGTGGAGTCCCACCTGTCTGTGTCTCTGTCTAACTTCAGCTCGGTATAAACCACCTTTTCCTTTCTCTGTTTATCTAAAATCCCAGAAAATGCTTTTACCTTGCAAAATTAATAACTTTTAATCTGTAACTCCAAATAAAACATGTTATATATGAAAATTGTTCAGAAAAACATGAGGAACATGATTATGCCATCCATTCATCTGTTTGCATCTTGCATCATGTTGCGTGTTGATAGTCGTACAAATCCGAATCACCAGCGCACTGGCACCACCTCTGTTCCTTCACTTGATCAGCCCGAGTTCGAATCCCCTCTTGCGCGATAAAATCCAACCTTTTTGCTTCATTCCACGCTGGCGCCCACGTGGCAGTGGAGTCCCACCTGTCTGTGTCTCTGTCTAACTTCAGCTCGGTATAAACCACCTTTTCCTTTCTCTGTTTATCTAAAATCCCAGAAAATGCTTTTACCTTGCAAAATTAATAACTTTTAATCTGTAACTCCAAATAAAACATGTTATATATGAAAATTGTTCAGAAAAACATGAGGAACATGATTATGCCATCCATTCATCTGTTTGCATCTTGCATCATGTTGCGCGTTGATAGTCGTACATATTCACCTCACATATATGCGGAGTATTTCGGATTTCCAACTAGCGATTTCCCTGCTCCGTTTAATATTGAAGTAGCTCACCCCTGCCATGATATGCCATGATATGCCATGCTAATCAACACTTAATTTTGTCGGTAGAAATGCAACTCCAACCTAATTTGCTTGTCCGGGGTTCCGATTCCGCTTAATTTGGATAATTGCATTGCACCATCTTTGCCATGTCATGCATATCATCTTGATCATGCTGGATCTTCTTTATCCGTAGTAGTAAGACTTGCATACGTTGTTTGTTCCAGCATTTCCTTCTTCCCGGATAGGATCACGAAGTGGTGTTGTGAGATACGACGAGTTCTCCGACAAGTTCTTCTGCAGCTTTCCACAGGCGAGCCCACCCCTTCACCTATTTTACTTTTACATGCTCTTTTGATCTATTGCTATCCTTATGTTGCGATTCTGTTGTGTCACGTGTCCTATCCACCTGTTACCTATATGTCCGAGATACACCTCCTCGCCCTACCTATTGTTTGTTGTTTGCCAGCTTTGCGAGTCGTAGGCGTGTTTAGGTTCTGTTGTTTATCTCGATCTGTTATCGGGATATGTTGGGTTGTTGGGAGGTTATCACATGCTATATCAGTTGTTGGAGATACACAAGCTTTACTTTATTGTTAACAACTAAATTGTAAGCAGAGGCATCTGTGAGCCCCTTTGCGAAAGCATTGGAACTTTGACTTGCTAATGTCCCCTAGGACCCGAGTTCTTGTTATCTGTTCCGAGATTGAGCGCTCTACCCGTACGTGGGGGAGTGGGACCCCCATCACCCACTACCTTTCCTCGAGTCTGTTGATTGGGAGCCACAACCTTGGTTTTATTTGCCCATATGCACGATGCACGATTTACTTCCTGTTGCCTTCGGGTGTTTATTTCTGTACTGTACTCATAACGCGGATAGACTTATCTTGTGCCTGGTCGTAAGTGCCCGCCTGGACTATGTCGCAAACCTCTGGGTCCGTATCGGAGTACGGCCGAACTTCGTCACGGGTAGCTTAGTTGGGTGGCTCCCATTAAACTTTCTCTTGCATTGGGAACGGTCTTGTTGTGAGACTCCACCTGTAGTAAGTGGGTTCGAGCATGCGTATGGTTACATTTGGGCAACCCCTGCAGGGTGTACATCTTATCGATAAGCCGTGTCCGCGGTTATGGACGACTTGGAATTGTATAGCTTGATCATAGAACAACTTACACCTTATTTCCTGTTGTTAATAAATTGCTAATAACACCCTTTCAAAAGTGTGTGTGCCTTTGCAATACCTCTTGGCGAAGGGGGATCGCATCGGCTGTGTTATGTTTGCAGAGTATAGAACTGTTACCTTGTGCGCTCTCTTATCTTCTCTGAGTAGACGGATGTTGTAGCGTGTCTCTATTGGATAGTAGCTTTGCTGCCGCTAAACTCCACATATAGCCGGGTGAAATTTATACCGCCCACCAGCGAGCATAGCTGGTCTTGTCTCGCAAGTACGTGCCAATGGTACTTACCCTCGCCTTCCTTTCTTTTTGTCTCCTCCCCCTTCTGTCGGCAACCGATGGCCCGACTTTGACAGGTACGAGATGATGACGTTAGCAAGGTTACCCTTCCGGCTTGGCCTGGGCAGGGTTATGGACGCCACTGGTTATCTTCAGGACTCTTAGTCCAATTTGTATCTTTTCCGTACTCGGACGTATTAGGTCTTCTGTATGATTTGGATCTTTGTATGTATATTTGTATCTTGACTCGTTGGAGTCGTTGTTGTAATATATGTATCTTGTGGGCTCTATTGTAAACCTGTTGTAATGTTACCGCTCGTGTTAATTCCTCTGGCATCACGTGTGTGATTCGTCGCGCACGTCGTGTCGGAGGGCGTCTCTGAATCGATATCATGCGGATTTCGGCGGGTTCGCTGGGATCCTCATGGTACCGGTTCTGGGGCGTCACAACCAAGAACACCAAGAACAGCTAGAACAAGAAGAACAGCCAGTGCTGTTCAACCTGTCCAAACTCACCACTAAACCAAACCAAGAATCACAAGCCACAAGGAGGAGCAGGGCAAGTCAAGCAAACCACCAGAAGCAAAACCTCTACACCAACACACTATTTCTAGGAGCTGGAGTGAGGTATACATATAATCATGAACATACCAAATGGTTTTGTTCATTAATTGCACAGGCATGATATCAAGCACACCAAAAGGGTAGGAAGCCCTGTTTGTGTCATCATATGGCTATCTAGTCATTTGGTACAAGCAAACATAGAAAGAACCAGTAGGAAATTATCCAGGGAACACTGATTGTGTCCACACAGGGACACAATCAGAGAAATCCATCATGGATTCAGTCCCTAGCCAGCTACACAAGTTCACTTGACAACCTATAGCCAGCTAAACCATCAGACAGATAGACAATCAAGTGTCTATACATGTTTGTCAACATTAAAAGCATCTGGCAACCAAATATGGTTTAACCAGAAGCATTTGTCCATACACATCAAGCCAACTAGGGTGGGAGCTTCCAGAACAGCAAGAAATGCTGTTGAGGCCACCTCAACCACAAAAACAATGAAGCCACCAAACCCAGCAAATCACATCATCACCCAATAGGGCTCAGTATGAGCTAGGGTACCCAACCAGTGGTTGGCATCCCTCTAGCTCAAGTCAATCAAGATAAAGAATCATAACTGCAGAAACAGTTCATCTCATTTATCTAATAAATCTTGCTAAGCTACACAAATAAATGATTTATACAAGTAATCAAGACACCAGAGCCTTGCAGTGGATCCAATGGATCACTGCAAGCAACAGCAGTTGCTTAAGCCAACAACAGTACACACCAGGCCAAGCCTGTATGAAGCACAAACAGCACTGGTTGAGCACCAGTGAATCACAGAGAGAAGCACACACTTGCTCACAAGCAAGTAATGATAAATTGATCATCAGAGCATCACTTGCTCTTGCTACAGGTCACCACAGCCAAGCATAGCATCAACACATGAACCAGACAATAAGATCAGCCACAGGACATGAACCCAATACATCACAGATAATCAAATAAGCTAGATATCAAAGTATCCAGTAGCAGTTCATCATGGGATAGGGCTGTACAGGCACAGCTATGCTCAGTGGAGCATCTCCATGAATTAGAGCACACAGAAAGGCATACCAGAGGCACTGACACTTGCAAATTTGCAAGGATTACACACCATAATCAAGTCAGGGCAAGTAATTGAATACACCTGATGAACTAGCGATAGTAGTATCAAGCACTGAGGCACAGGGACAGTTTCAAGCAAGAAATACAAGCACAAGCAAGCACCTAGCATAGGAAATGTTGCACAGTAGCCATAGTGTAGCAAGGCAAAGATATGCATAGCAGTAGCACAAGCACGGGCACAGATTTAGAAACAATGGCCATGGCCAGGAGAACACAGCATCAGCACACACAACAACAGCCGAGCTAGAGCAGCAGCTAGCCAGAAGGCCAGAGATAGCACGCCCAAGTGCACAGCAAGCCGTAGAGCACTGCAACGCATCTCCATGGGGAGAGGCAGGCCAGCCACTTGAGCAGAGCACAGAGAAGGAAGAAGAATGAGGAGACATGGAGGTGTGTACCTGGAGCAGAGCACCGGCGTGCCATGGCGGCACGGCGGCACAGGCCATCCACGGCAGCGCCAAGCCGCGCCTGGCCTGGCGTCGCCAAGCGCGTGCGCTCCATCATCTCCACGTCAACGCCCACGGCAGCGTCGCAGCACCAGGGGCTCCGGCGAGTGGCGTATCGCCGCGGAACCTTGCGGCCGCGTGACGCAGATGAGATGGGGGCGAACGGCGGCGGCGATGAAGTATAGATCGCCGCGGACAGATCGGTGCGCCGTCGTGCGGCCGTTCTTTTGCGACCTATCTCGTCGCCAGAGATGACCGGAGGCGGCCGAGGTAATTCGGCGACGGCGGCGGCGACCACGGATCGCCAGAGCGACGGGAGAGGGATAGGGTTTGGTCGCGCGAGAGAGGAAGAGAGGGGAATGGGGCTGGTCGAGCCGGACCGGGCCGGTCGGTTCGACCTAACCCACTGGGTTGCACCGACAGGTGGGCCCAGGGGCATTTTTGCCATTTCACAATTCAATTAAAATACATAAACTTTGGAAAAGCACAATAAATATATAATAGCTCTAAAAAAATAATTAAAAATATGAAAATCCATCAGCATAAAATTCTCTATTCAAATAAAATATCAAAGAGAATTTTTGAAGATAATTAAGAATAAGCCTTAATTTGGTGAATTAAATAATGATTTAAATCACACATATTATTTTCAATAAAGAAAATAAGTCCATTAATGTAATTGGACTATAAAAAACACCTTGACAATATTTCAAGGTTGTATTTACCCTAAATAGAGAACCTCCAAATTATTCTTAGTAAATACCTCTCACATAAAATGATAAGACATCGGAAAGGGGGGAAACAAACCCTAAAAATGGAAAGCATGCATAATTGCTTCTTTAACCATTGCCCTTATCGGACAATGATGTTATTTTTTCAGAAACAGAGGACAAGGGTCAGTCCACACCATCCAACTGCAAAACTTTGCAGTGTTCAGGCAAGTTCATCACTTGCTCATGTCATTTGAGTATTTCTATCAAATTACTTGCAAAGTATTATGGTTATCACTATTGCATAAAAATCAAAACCACTACTTTCATAACTATGAATATGACTATGTGGTGGGCAATGGAACCATGGATTGTGTTGATATGGTGGAGGTTCCATTGCACGGGTTTATATCCATCTAGGATTAAACAACAAATGTCGCCAGTGATTCTTGTGCCGTAATACCCGTGTTAACCATAAAATCCGGAGTGGGACGGAGTAGTCAAAAGTGTTTCCACCTCTCGTTCATCAACGGATGCGCTTTACCGTAGTACACTTGTAATCCAAGGGGGCAAGCGGTGAGGCTGGGGAGTCCTAAGTCCCCACGGCATAGTCCGTAGTACACTTGTCGCCCGAAGGAGCAAGCGGTGAGGCTGGGGAGTCCTAAGTCCCCACGGTATTGCGGTCTATGATGGGTTGCAGCTACCGGCGTAGGAGTGTATGGTAGAGCCCAGCACTGTCGTCGTGGTCGGGGTCCACCTTGAAATCTACAGGAATAATGGGACCGGCGTGGACCCAGGGTCGGGGCATGCAACAAAGGGTGGGTGTTCGAGGTAGCGGAGGAACATGATTGGCTAGACCTTATACCGGGCCTCACACCGAAGGAAGTGTGGACGGGAAAGCTGCCCGGTTGGCACCAAGGTTAAGATCTCTTATGGGTAAAGCAACACACCTCTGCAGAGTGTAAAGAACTGTGACCTGTCACTCCCTGTTCCGGGATGAGGAACTGCGAACGCGGCCGGAAAGGAGCTCCATGAAGTTCTAGTAAACCGGTGAAGGCTGACGGACATAGCTCTTTCGAATAAAAGCAATCTCTTGAAGAAATGTTTATCAAAACTTGCATTGGTATTAGACTTTTTGGTCTAATATTGTAGCTAGAGCATTAAACACCTCTTATCTATAATGAACTTGTTGAGTACGCTCGTACTCATACCACTCTTAAATCCCATGCTTAGATTGTCTGAATCGTCTGGAGGAGGACTACGACAACAATGAAGGAGCCGAGATCATCGGCTATGAAGAACCAGACCTCTCTGGAGGTATAGAAGGCGTAGACTACCTCATCGTCTACGGATCCGGAGAGGCTTCCGGAGGAGATCAAGCCTAGAGATATCCAGTAGTAGTAGTAACCGAGCAGCCCGAACTCTTAGTATTTAGCTGCTCGAGGAAATAAATGTATAACTTAATGAGACTCTTATATTGTAAGCTAAATTGGGTTCGCCTCGAACCCAGGAGTATTCCTCTTAGGACCCAAGAGGAGCTCCAAGATGACATGTGTATGATAGTTGTAATAATAAATGAATGAGTTATGGACCTGCTATGTTCTGTTGTACTACTCTGAGGGATGTAATATTTGCGGAATGGTACTTCGTGAATGTTATATCAACGACTGGCATACTACAACATGCAGTGGTATGCAGGGTCACCACAGTGAGTCCCTAGGGCAGGTCCTGACGGAGAGTACTGATGCTTCATGATCTCCTGAACCACGCGAACCGCAACGCGCTCGAAAGCGTTCACCAGGCTCTCAGAATGCCGGTGTAGCGAATGAGCCACCATGTAATTAACCTCCTGGCGCAGAGCTCTGGTGCGATCCTCCGAAGGGGTAGAGAGATCCACTTCATCGAGAGCGCCTTCGGCTGAGAACCCTTTCCACCTAATGCCATGTGTACGGGTCCTCTCGAAAGAGCCGATGAGATCGGCTTCGAAGAGAGCTTTAAGCTCATCATACTTCTTCTTGAATTCCTCAGACAGCTCTTCGTATGTGACTGGTGCTTTCTCCGCCATCTCAGCTGCAGATGATGTTGACGCAGTTGATGTAGAATGTCCCACCGAGCGTGCCAGAATGTGTTGCCTGCCAAAACCCACCGGCGAGCAGCGGCGAGCAACACGAAGAGCCGGGAGGCTCCCAGAACTTCTGGTGGGTCCTGGTCCCTCGGGCGACAGCCCGCAATGCTCCGGCACACATCCTAGCTGGTGCGAGGGTGTGCCACCTGACCTATACCTGGTCAGGAAGGTGATGAGTTGCTTCGATTAACTTCCTGCATGGTAGACACGTAAACATTAAATACGAGCCTCAATCGGCTCTCAGGTTATCCTGTGAATCGGCTCAAGGAGCCGATCCACCCATGATTCGTATTGGATCTACGATAACATGGTGGTCCTGCTTGATCAATACTAAGCTAAAACGATCTACGGCGATTTAGGGTTTTCACCGCATAACCAAAACATCCTACACGTAGTTGAGCCTGGCAGATACGAAAGATAACGGAAAACCAGCTCTAGCAAAGGCCTAAAAACCAACATGGAGTTGATTCCCGGAACATCTCTTCTAGGATCAGCAAACCGTACCTTACGCACTACTGGATCATTCAACCCGTTTGCAAGGCCTAACCATATGGATATCAAACTAATCCTTGAAAAACAAGGAACAACCGTAACAGATCGAATCTACTAAATAAAGACTAAGCAAGATGCTGCCCTTACACCTAAAATAGGTGCAAGGGCAGCTAGATATCCAGGGGCAGCATAACTAAGCAAATATACTAGAAAAGCATCGATGCTAACCCTAACATATCTATGATAATAGTGTGACTCGCCATCAACAAGGCTTCAGTACGAGCAACACAAACAACGAATAAACAAGATGCTGCTCAGATCGCTAGATGCGATCTGGGCAGTATGGCGCTTACCCGGAAGAAACCCTCGAAACAAGGGTTGGCGATGCGCCTAGATTGGTTTGTTGTGAACGTGATCGTCCTCCTTTCTCAATAACCCTAGGTATATATTTATAGTCTGTGGACTTTCTACTTTTGGAATAAACCTAACTTCGTACGAGCTAAACTCTATCTCTTAATTCTAAATCTACCATAATGTACAGATACACGGGCCATCTAGCCCAAATTCTCGTAAAAGGCCGATTCAGAAATATTTCATGTGCATATCCTCTAAGTCCATCTCCATCGCGGCCCACCTTCTGACTTGGTTAAAATCTGGCGATAACAGTATCCTCCCAGAACAGTATCTTCGATCCATCCTTAATATTGAAAGTACCATATCTGAAGAAGAATTTCTTCGTTGCCATTAGGCTAGCCCAAAAATGCGAGTCTCCCGATTTCCAAAGGATCTAGGATAACGCTTTGACGCCTATGTACTTTCTTCTAACCATGGTCTGCCATACGCCATCTTCGGTTAGTAGCTTATAAAGCCATTTATCTAATAAGGCTGAATTCTTGACTTCAAGGTCATGAACTCCTAGCCCACCCATATCTTTAGGTCGGCATACGACAGACCACTTGACCAGTAGATATTTCTTTTTTTCACTATCCCCTTGCTAAAAAAATCTCGATCTATAATAATCGAGCTTGTGTAATACACCTTTTGGCAGAATGAAGAAGGATATCATATACAGCACCATATTGGTGAGAACTGCATTAATGAGAACCAATCTTCCTCCAAGGGATAGCATTTTACCTTTCCAACTTCTAAGTCTCTTCTGAAGTCTTTCCTCGACTAGTTTCCACTCAGCCATCGTTAATCTCTGGTAATGTATCGGGATACCCAGATAGTTGATAGGAAACTGGCCTTGCCCACAGCCAAACAGTTCCGAATAATCGGCGACTGAATCCTGAGCGTCGCCAAAACAAAACAATTCGCTTTTATGGAAGATAATTTTGAGTCCCGATAAATGCACAAAAGCTGCCAAAATTAGCTTTAAATTTCGAGCTTTATCGAGATCATGTTCCATAAATAAAATTGTAACGTCAGCGTATTGAAGTATTGGTAAACCACCATCTACTAGATGTGGGATCAAAAGAATAATCAACAACCTTCCGTTTGTTACTCATGAAGTGGCATGAATATGGAAATATTGGCAAGAGTTTGATTGCATGCGACCGCGCGCAACCTTTCCAACCGATGGATCATACTAGCATCATCGCTTAGTCGCATTTTGCTCTCGTATCTCAATAATTTATCATATGTGCAGATCGACCTTCTTCGTTATTCCAACCACGCGTGATTGGGAACTGCCGGCGTAAAAACTCGTGCAACACAATGGCCAACCCTGTTGTCTTTCTCTAGGAGTATGCACATTGCTAAAGTTGTCAAGGCATTAACTAATGATCATAGAATCCATTTCCCAAACAAAAAAGAAATTATTCCAACCGTCCACAAAAAAGTGTACGTAAGAACATGTTTTAAGTCAAATTTCATTAACTTTGACCAACTTTTTTAAAAAAGTAGCAGTATTATGACACAAAATTAATATGGCTAGATTTATCTTGACATGTAGTTCAATAGTATAGTAGTTTGATATTTTTTTGTGTAAAAATCTATTATATATTAAAAGTAAATTAAGGACTCACCAGAAATTAGAGAAATTGCTAGAAAATCCCACAAAAATCAGAGACATCTGATCGTTGGTTCTATCGGCTAACCATTGGATTAAACTTAATGAAAAATTACTTATTACAATACCAAAGACGTCTCTCCCTCATCTTTCCTATTTTATCCTAGGCGTGGCCGCCACATTGATATGGAGTCCTGCCTAGATCGTTCAGGATCGGAGCTCCGTGTGCTGCACGCTGCCGCGGCCGTCATATTCCGATCGCGAGTAGGATATCCTCAGGCATGTTGCCGCCGCCGCAGGTACGCACGCTGCCGCGCCCATCGCCCATCATACTCCGATCGCGAGTTGAACGTCATCAGGCATGCTGCCGCGCCAGCGCAAGAGGTACTCACCGATGCACTCGGCCAGTCGACGTCGTCTCTACCACATGCATGTGCGTCACTAAGAGTTTCTATCTCAGCATATGGCATACGCCATGCAGCATGCACCATACAAGATGGATGGATCGATCGAATCTCTAACCCAGCTAAATGCAGATGAGCTTCACATATATGCCATCTACAAATTTAGGAGCGCTCTCTCGGCAGTATGGTACGAAAGGGCGCCAGGAGCTAGCCATACTGGATGGATGGATCTATCAAATTAAGAGTTGCATCGTGCCTCATAGACGTACAGCCCAAAGCAAAGGTATGGACACGTGAGCTTTAATTTAAGGTGCGCATATATATCTATCAATATGAAAGAAATTATTAGGTTACAGTTATGTAGGCAAATATTCTTTTTCTATACATTGATCTTACAAATTTATAACGATAGGTCCATGCTAGCGGTTTTGCAACTGTAATTTTTCAGTAACCAAAGGGATATGATCTATCTGCTGATCTGCAAAAGATTTTCTTTGCTGCAAGAGTTTGATGAAGCAACTCAATACTTTACTTGCCCCATGAGCACAGGGAGAAATTAGCAATTGGTAGAGATTCACCTGAATTACAAAGGTTGCTCTTGCTGAACTGTTATCAGATACGACAAACATTGCAGTTGAAGAACGGTACATGCATGTAGCTAGCCTGCTCGACCATGCATGGTCTTCATTGGTATTTTACATATGCTTCTTTGTAGTCCATCTCTTGATAGTATTCAGCTCTGTATATACTGAAACAGTATATATCTAGCTTTTATTTTCTTCTCTAAGTGAAGAACATACACATCATTTAATCCAGACTTGAAGTAACACTTCAGTTTCTCCTATTTTACCCATGGCGTGGTCCACATTGATATGGAGTTCTACCTAGATCGTTGAAGATCGAACCTGTGTGCGCACGCTGCCACGGCCGTGGTACTCCGATCACAAGTAGGATATCCTCCTTTCACAAAAAAAAAAAAAAAAAAAAAAAAGTAGGATATCCTCAGGCATGCTGGCGCCGCCGCAAGGTACACACGCTGCCCCGGACGTCCGATCGTGACTAGAATGTCCTCACGCATGCTGCCGCTGCCAGAAGAGGTTCCCAGCGATGCACTTGGCTAGTCCACGCCGTCTCTACCCCGTGCATGCACGTCAGTGAGGGTTTCTGTCTCATGCATACGGTATATATACGCGATACAGCATGCAACCATACAGGATGGATGGATGGATAGATGGACCGAATCAAGACATGTGTTGTGCAAGGCCAAGCCGGACAGTCGAAACCCTAATAAATACAGGTGAGGTTCACACAGATGCACAAATTTAGCAGCTCCCTCTCGGCAATATGGTATGAAAGGGTGCACGTAAGTACAGCCCAAAACAAGGTAAGTACACGTGAGTTTTAATTAAGGTGCGCCTATATATCTATCAATATGCAAGAAATTATTATGGCACAACTATGTAGGCAAATACTCTTTTTGTACACACTGATCCTACAAATTGATCACTATAAAACAACAAAGACAGAGATGAATTGGTTTGTATGCCGTGCCTTATGCATCGACATCTCAAGTATATATAGTACCCTATTGGGTTAGGTTTACAGGTTCGGTTTACAATCTCAACAATCTCTGTAGTTATCTATCTACAGCGTGCTAACCAAGATATAGCTGTACATGGTTTGGATCGTCTATAATATCTCAACTAACTTCATCGTTTAACAGTCCCTCTCGATCCAAACGTGTACTGCTCATACACAGTTCGAACTTCAGTCGATCAAAGACATCTCGACTCAACGCCTTTGTGAAAATATCCGCTAGCTGATCCCGAGAGGAAATGAACCGAACCTTCAACATTCCTGCTGCAACTTTCTCTCGAACGAAGTGGAAATCAATCTCGATATGTTTCGTTCGTGCGTGAAACATAGGATTAGCTGTTAAAAACGTAGCTCCAAGGTTGTCACACCATAATACCGGAGCTTGTGCTTGAAACACCCCAAGTTCTCTGAGAACTGATTGCAACCAAATCACTTCCGATGTGCCATTAGCAATCGCTTTATATTCTGCTTCTGTACTCGATCGACTGACAGTTGGTTGCTTCCGCGAGCTCCATGATACTAGATTTGGACCGTAAAACACTGCATATCCACCAGTTGAGCGCCGATCGTCAGGGCATCCCGCCCAGTCGGCGTCTGTGTAAACACTCAGCTCTGTGGAAGTAGACCTCTGAAAATGCAGCCCAAAATTTATCGTGCCCTTGACATATCTCAGTATGCGTTTTACTGCCGCCCAATGCACATCTGTTGGTGTAGCTAAGAACTGACACACACGATTTACTGCGAAGGAAATATCCGGTCGAGTCAAGCACAGATACTGCAAAGCTCCTACTGTGCTTCTGTAACTGAATGCAGCTTTATCGTCCAGCAAAACTCCGGTGTTCTTGCTGAATTTTTCTGTTGCAGACATCGGCGTAGCTATCTCTTTGCACTTATGCATATTTACCCGATGAAGAAGATCTGCTGCATACTTAGCCTGTGTTAAGGCAATGCCTCCTTCTACATCTGTCACTTCAATACCAAGAAAATACGACAGCTTCCCAAGGTCCTTCAGAGCAAACGCATCACGAAGTTTTTCCATCAGAATACTGATTGCTTGCTTGCACGAACCGGTGATAATTATATCATCGACATAGATCAACATATATATAATGATCCGCTTGTCAGCAAACACGAACAGCGAGGTGTCTGCCTTGGATGGAACAAATCCCATTGACTGAAGTTTTGAGCTAAGCTTCGAGTACCAGGCTCTCGGAGACTGCTTCAGTCCATACAACGACTTCTGTAAGCGGCACACTTGATTAGGATGATTCTGATCAACATAACCGGGGGGCTGACACATGTATACCTCCTCCTGGATATCGCCGTGGAGAAAAGCATTTTGCACGTCTACTTGCCGCAGAGACCAGCCACGAGACACGGCGATAGACAAGATCAATCGAACCGTGGTAGCCTTCACAACTGGTGAGAAGGTGTCAGTGTAGTCTATTCCGGGGCGCTGAGTGAATCCCTTTGCGACCAGACGTGCCTTGTACCGGTCGACAGAGCCATCTGCTTTCTGCTTAACCTTGAAAACCCATTTGCATCCAATGATATGACGCCCAGGCGGAGGATCAACCAGTCGCCAGGTATTGTTTGTCTGGAGAGCACGGAACTCATCATCCATAGCGACCTTCCAGGCGGGATTAGTGAGAGCATCGGTGTGAGAGGTTGGTTCAGCGGAGAAGGCTCGCTTGGTGTAGTCATAGCGAATGATGCCATCAAAAAGGCGAACCGGCTTGACAGGGCGGCGAGCCGGTAGAGGAGGAGGATCTACAGACGGTGCGCCACCCGCTGTGCTGGAGGACTGTGGCGAGGCAGAACCAGCATTAGGCGGAGACAAGGACGAGCCGGAGGTGTCGTCATGGGCCGGCCCAGCATGCGGTCCATGTGCTGGTGTGCGCGGAGGTGAGTCAGGCGCGGCACCGTGCGGCCCAACAGGAGGCCCATCATGGCCGCCATGATCGACGTGATCATCATCGTCGGCGGCGTGTGGCGGTGCAGCTGGCGGATCAACGTGCAGGAGACCTGAAACAGGAGCCAAATCAAGACCATTAGTAGCATCTGCCACATCATTACATACCGGATCATCCACACTAGGTTCGGGAAGGAGAATGGCAGATTCGGTGGGTGGGGAAAGGTGTGTGAGACCTTGGGCGAAAGGGAAAACATGCTCGTCGAAAACCACATCGCGCGAAACATAAATTCGGCCAGTGGAACGATCAAGGCAGCGGAAACCATGATGATGGGAGCTATACCCAAGAAACACGCACATACGAGAACGGAAACTCAATTTCCGGTTGTTGTACGGGCGGAGATTTGGCCAACACGCGCATCCGAACACGCGAAGTGATTCATAGTCCTCGTCCTTTTTAAAGAGTTTGGCTACCGGTGTGAGGTTGTGAATTACACGACTGGGCATGCGGTTAATCAAGTAACAGGCAGTAAGAACCGCATCGTCCCAAAAACGAAGGGGAACAGAGGACTGAGCAAGAAGTGCTAAAGCAGTTTCAATGAGGTGGCGGTGTTTTCGTTCAATTGCTCCATTCTGCTGATGGGTGTGTGGACACGAAAGGCGATGTTTGATGCCTGTGTGGTTAAAATATGTATGGAGTTTTTGGTATTCGCCTCCCCAATCCGATTGAACGGCGAGGATCTTGGTGCCAAGAGAAAGTTCGGCTTGTTTCTGAAATTGGTAGAACACACTTTCGACATCGGATTTATGTTTCAACAAATACACCCAAGTATACTTACTGAAATCATCAAGAAAACTCACATAGTAACGAAAATTTCCAGCTGATTTAATCGCCGGACCCCATACATCCGTATGGACAAGTTCTAGAGGGGAAGTGGAAACACGACTAGAAGCTGCATATGGCAGCTGATGGAGTTTTGCCTGTTGACATGCATCACAGACATGGGGCACTCCCTTATTTTGCTGAAAAACTAACTTATTTGACTGAAGAATAGCTTGGACGACTGACGATGCAGGATGGCCGAGGCGACGGTGCCACAGTTCCGATGATGGAGAGGCAGAGTGTGCTTGCGGGAGACGTGGTCGATGGTGTGGATGGTGCGGAGGAACTGGGTACAGGCCGTCGCGCGCTCTACCTCGAAGCAGGGTTGCTTTCGTTTGCCGATCCTTAACAAGAAAAGATTGAGAGTGAAGTTCAACGAAGCAATTGTTATCATGAGACAGTTTATGTGTAGACAGTAGGTTTTTGCGGATAAAAGGTGAGTGGAGGACATTGGATAAACGAAGATTGCGAGAGGAACCAGGTAGAGTGGATTCACCAATATGTAAAATGGGGATATGCATACCGTTGGCGACTTGGATCTGCTCGTTTCCCCTGTAGTTGTCGTGGATGTGGAGTCGTTCGAGATCATTCGTCATGTGATCAGTCGCTCCTGAGTCCAGGTACCAGTTGGCGTCGCCGTTATAGCCGTCGCTGATGTTGGTGTAGTTGGCGGCGCGATTGGAGGTTTCAGGCTGAATCGCGTGGTTGAAGCGTGAGTAGCAACGCAGGGCATCGTGGCCGTAGGTGCCACAGATCTGGCAGGTGGACTTGCCGCCGCGTCCACGCCCCCCACCCTGGGTGTTTCCAAAGTTGTCGCCACGGCCGCCGCCATGACCGCCATGGCCTCCTCCATTGTAGCTACCGCCGTAGCCACCGCCATAGCCATGGCCTCCTCCATTGTAGCCGCCGCCGTAGCCGCCGCCATTATAGCCGCCGTTGCGGCCTCCTCCATTGCCGCGGCCTCCATCGCCTCGGCCGCGTCCGCCTCCGCCACGCTGGAATCCGCGCCCACCACCGCGGGCAGCGTTGTTGGCAGAGTGCTGGAATTGTGGATCGTGGTGACTGCCAGACGAACGGCCACCAGTTCGCGCCTCATATGCAGTGAGGTGCCCATAGAGATCGCTCAAGGTGAAGTCCTCGTTGGCGGCGATCACAGTCATCGACGTGGTGAAATTCTCGTGGTCTTCGCCTAGACCGGCGAGGATGTAGGAGACGATCTCGTCGTCGCCGAGCGGGTTTCCGATTGTCGCCATCGTGTCGGCGATCTTCTTGGTGTGGTGGAAGTAGGCAGACATGGAGATGTCCCTCTTCTTTGGCTTCACCAGCGTGGTGCGAAGCTGCACAATCCGCGCTTTAGACCGGGACGCGAACGTCCGATCAAGTGCCTCCCAGACCTGCGCCGACGTCTTGAGGAGCTGGACGTGGCCGAGCACGGCAGGTGTGAGGGTGGTCAACAGGCCGCTGAGAACCTGCTGATCCTGTTTGCGCCAGGTCGCGTACTCAGGATTATCGATCAGATCCGAGCTTCCGACGGCCGCAGGGACGCGCTTCGGCGGGGCAGCGTTGGTGCCATCGACGAAGCCGAAGAGGTCATTGCCATACAGGGCTGGCAAGGCCTGAGCTTTCCAGAGCAGGTAGTTTTCCTGGTCTAGCTTGATGGAGATGGCGGCGCTCAGCGTGGCCGCGATATTGATCGAGCCGGCGGGCGAGGAGGTGGTTGGAGCCATGGTAGATTGGTAGGGGTGTTGGCTCTGATACCATATAAAACAACAAAGACAGAGATGAATTGGTTTGTATGCCGTGCCTTATGCATCGACATCTCAAGTATATATAGTACCCTATTGGGTTAGGTTTACAGGTTCGGTTTACAATCTCAACAATCTCTGTAGTTATCTATCTACAGCGTGCTAACCAAGATATAGCTGTACATGGTTTGGATCGTCTATAATATCTCAACTAACTTCATCGTTTAACAATCACCACGGGTCCATGCTAATGCATCGTTTTGGCAACTGCAAGTTTACAGTAACCAAAGCGATATGATCCATCTGCACATGATTTTCTTTGCTGCAAGGGTTTGATGAAGCAACTCAATGCTTTACTTTACCCAGGAGCACAGGGAGAAATTAGCATTTGGTAGAGGTTCACCTGAATTACAAAGGTTGCTCTTGGCTGACCTGTTATCGGACGTGGCAAACATTGCAGTTGAAGAATTCTACAGGCATGTAGCTATCCTGCTCGACCATGGTCTTCATTGGTATTTTACATATGCTTCTCTGTATTCCATCTCTTTATAGTGTTCAGCTCTGTATATACTGAATAGACTATATCTAGATTTTATTTTCTTCTCTAAATGAAGAACATAGACATCATTTAATGCAGACTTGAAGTAACACTTCAGTTTATCCTCATAGTGTTAGTCCCTATTAAAATACGTCCAACAATCCCCATCCGTACAGTATATTGGTTATCCTCAAAAACTGAAATCACTTGGTGTGTTCAATTTTTCTTTAACGACTTGATTTGGTATGAATATGTAGACTTTATCCCTTTTGATTTAAAATTTATTAATACCCTCCAATTCGATTACATTCATTCAACTTGTATACACTTCGTCAGAGTATTTTTCTTATGTGCATATTACAGAAATCTATTGATTGAAGCAGCTTTGATTTTGCCACAAAAATGGCAACCACAATGTTTAACTTATATTATGTATCACCAGACATCGACCTCACGCGGTACCTACAATTCAGTCTACGCCATCCGATCTATAGTAAGTGTCGCTTTTGTCTTTTGGTATGTATGTTCACCGGGTGGGTAAGGGTCGTTTGGTTGATGGGCCAATATGCATGGGATGGGATGGATCACATTATAGGGATGGGATGGTCCAAATTGGGGTGATCCCTTTCTGTTTGGTTCCAAGCATTTGAGAGGAGGGGATGACATGTGTTTGGCTAATAATCTTTATTAGCAATTTATTTGCACAATTTAATTGAATTTAGCATAAGAAAAATGGCGGCAAGGCGACGGCGAGGAAGAGTGGCCTCGCCAGCATCCCGCTCGACAGCGTTACCAACCGCAAGATCCGAGGGAGTATTACACACTATAATCAATCTACAGAGGTAAAATTGGAAGATGTCCTAGAAAATCTCAGGAAAAAACATCTAAACTTTTATGGTTGTCTCATTGTTTCTGCGCATGCTCCTCTCGCCGCCATGGTGCTAGCCAGCGCTTAGTGGTCATCAGAAGAAAATATTCAGCGGCCAACATGCATGCAAAACACAAGGAACGAAGTCCCGCAGATGCATGGAATCTCTGAGCTTGATCACAAAGCTATATATTATAGCTATATATTATGATTATGCTAAGTACACACAATATCAAACCAGAATCACTGTGATTAGGTATGTTTACTGGTATTGCTTATTTTCTAATTGTTTAGCATATATTTATTTTTATGTGTGCATGTTAATTCACATGTCTTATTGGTGGAATGTATTTTTATGATAATAATACAAATATCAATTGGCTCGCATGCTGGTAACATATAAGATAAATCAATACCAGATTATTATTGCTTTTGCAACATGATATTTGTGTTGTTAATAATTTCTTCTTTTGACCCTAGAAAATTATTAATTCATAGCTAATTTATAATTGAATTTTCTTACAGAACTTTCATTTAGCCTTGGTGTGAGTCACATATTAGCATAAGATGCCAAACAACATATTTCTTTTATGAAGGTGATGCATCGATGAAAATTATAAATAAATGTTTAACTGAACTACCTTTATTTCTTTCCCTGTATGCTCAACCTCTATTGCGTCGATTATAATTATGTGTTTCCATCAATTATCTTCATATTTATTAAATTATGTATTTATGTTTCATGGTTGATATTTCTGATAAATGGAATATATTAATATCACGAAGGTACCAATTACATCCAGCTTCTGCAACAAGGCAATACCCTAATGACACTACGGATGCACACAAACCCAGTCTGGGATTCATGAGCGAGGATAGATATGTTGCTTACGTGTAATACATGTGCATCAATTTAACATCACTTTGTATGTATGATTTTTTTTGGTAAGGCCAGTAACATCAATATCATGCCTAGGTAGTACTAAACCTGCATGAGGTTTGTACCGACTAAACACCTATAGGGTGCACTTGCAGTGTTGGAAAATATCCCGTAAATATTGTAAATCTAAGTGTTATTTTAATTTTAATTTTCATTCCATTTCAAGTAGCTAGCGATCTCAATTAAAAAAAAAACTATCTATGAGATAGCATTTGCACGTTCACTATTCTAAGTGATTAAAACTTATTTTTTTTAAAATTCAGGTACTATCACCATTTAAAATAAAACTTGGAACATGCACTTGATCTTCATACTAAATTCTTCTCTAAATGACTTACATTTTCATATTAGACATGCTTCTTTAAATATTTGTGCTACAAATATTTTGTAGCTATTTGGCATCAAATAACATGAAATACACACTACCGGTAACCGTACAATACATTTTTGCATAGTTGGGTCCCGCTTTAGTAAGATGGTTAAAGCAAATGGTTTGAGAACGTCATACGGATTGTGAGTTAAAATATAATTACCGACTCAAAAAAGTGTCACTTTTTAAAAAATCATGGAATTATTGGATAATGAGGTGATTAATATCACTAAAGATATTTATTAGTAGTGTAAATTAAGCTAACAAAAGAACTACTTAGGTGATGCCCGCGCAGTTGTGCGGGCCAATTTGCTAGTTCAGTTAAATTTAAAAAATATTTGACTTCTAGAAAATAGAAACATACACTTATTCGCGGATGAATGGAGTATTAGAGCATCTCCACCGGTGCCCCCGTAGCGGCCCCCGATAGCGTTTTCGGGGTAGGGAGCGAAAATGGGCTCACACCGGTGCGCCCCAAATAGCGCCGATGCTTTTTCGAGCCCAATACAAGCGTCGACAACCCCGTCCCGACCCCTTGGCAAAGGGCGCGTCGGCGCCTCGCGAGGCGAAATATTTTGAGCGTGGGAGCCGCCTGTCAGCCACACATCCCAAAAGTCGACGCCAGCGGCGAGTGACGGGGCCGATGCGGCAGCGACACATTCAATTTTAACCTAACCATCGCCTACCTCTCGACGGAAGTTATTGGCGCGCAGCGGCAGTGCAGTTTCCGTAGACGCGCAACGAATCGTCTCGTCGCGCCTAGCTCTCCGTGCCGGCGTTAATGAGCGCCACCACCCCCTCCCCTGCCTCCCTCCGGCCTATAAAAAGGGCGCTCTCACATCGTCCCTCCCACACAAACCCTAGCGCCTCTCTCCCCAACCCTAGCCGCCACCATCTCAAGAGACGACGCCATGGATGGTAGAGGCAAAGGCCGAGGCAGAGCTGCACGCTCGCCGTCGCCTGCGACGCCGTCATCTTCGTCGTCAGACCTGCAGGAGGAGGAGGAGCGGGAAGTGCTGTTCGAGTTCATCGTCGTCCTCAAGGGCGACCCACTCGGCATCCAGAGGCTGCCAGACAAGTTCGTCGACTTCGTCGACGGCAACGAGCCGGCCTCGCTGCATCTGCGGGAGGCTGCCTGCGACTGCTGCCGGTGGACGTGCTCTTCGACGGGTGCGGCAAGATGTACCTCCACACCTGCTGGGAGAAGTTCGCGCGCTACCACGACCTCGAAGCCAGTTGCGTGCTCACATTCTCCTACCTTGGCGAGGGGGATATGCGCGTCAAGGTGTTCGACGAGACGCGCTGCCGCTAACACTACCACGGTGACACCGATGAGGACGACGATTGAGTGTTGTTTCTTCGCAGCGAAAATAGGCACGCATGTTTTTGGATGTTCTTCCTCGAAAGGACCAACATGGCTATCATCACCAACTGGATTTTCCAGTTTGGGTGAGAGTGTTCTTTCTTGGCAGCGAACGCACAAAACCTGCGATGCCAACACTAGTTAGGTTTCCTCATTTTCTAATATTTTAATTTGTGTCAACCATGGTTCAAACTATGTATTAGTTTGTGAAAATCATGTTCCAAACTATGCCTTCGTTTGTGTAAACCATGTTCCGAATTATGTATTAGTTTGTGGAAAGTTCCTCCTCTTTATTTGAATTTCTATACTTTTATCTGAGATTTTAATTCAAATCATCTGTCGAGGCCGCCGGTTTGGGATCGTCGGTATGGGAACAGCATCCCAAATAGAGGATACAGTGCTGGCGCCCCATACAGCAGCGTCAGCGTCTCTGCTGGGACTATTTGAGATGCTCTTAGTAACTAGTAAATTAAGACCCATTCCATATATAAATTGGCAGAGCAGGACATCAATCACATCACATACCAGCAAGGGTCAAATCCACGGACAGAGATCAGGTGACATGCCTATGGCATGTCACCGATGAACAGTGCCGTAACATGCACTCCAGGCCGTTGGATCGAAAATGAGTAGACAAGATCAAGCACTGTAGCGACGACTGTAGAGGACCCCTGTAGCAGATGTACTGTAGCGACGCACTGTAGATTTGTCCCTGTAGCGGTGCACTGTAGATTGTTCCTGTAGCGGCTACTGTTCATGTTCATCTGGCCATCCATTTTCAATCCAACGATTAGAACATGGTTGCATGTCACAGCACTGTTCATCGGTGACATGCCTATTGCATGTCACCTGATCTCTGTCCCAAATCCACACCGTCTCCCTCTAGTAAAAGGCAAGGTCAAATCCGTAAAAGCGTGCTGACTCGGAAAGACCAATCGAGTTAGGACACACCCGCAAACATCTACCTTTTCTTTCTTTCTCCAAAGGCAAAATTGAGCTGAATGGACCAACCGCAGAGGCTTTTTGGAATCGGAGGCAACAAAGGCTACCGGTAGGTTTTGGTGAATTCGTCGACAAAAGTTGGCGCCTGCCCTTGGCAGTGTTGGCTGACCGCTGCTGCATGCTCTATGCAGGGCCGAGGCGTAGAGCCCTCTTTTTGTCTCTTGCTAGAGCGGCAGCGCTGCGCTTATGAACCCCGAGTGGGGAGAAACCGGGGCAGGCCTAGTACCACTACACCCTACACAGGCAGCAGACATTGGCGCAAACGCACCAAAGCCTGTGTCGCTGTACGATCCTTTTTTGTTTGGGACTTTCCTTTGGCCAAAGAGGTTTTCATTCGGTGTAAGGGCATGTCCAGCGGCGCGGACGCTCAAAAGTGGTTGCGAGCGTCCGTTTGCGTCGCCCCGCGGACATATTTTATCCGCTCGTCCGTTTGTGTATGAGTGTGCTCCCACCGGGGCGGCTCATTTTTTTGAACTGCAACATAGTACAAACATTGAAAGTAGTACATAAAAATGCATAAAAACTATACAAAGTATTTCTACAGACCTAGAATACTTGCTTCCTGACGGGCCGGCACCGTCGTTGCGTCGCTCCGTCGCCTGCTTCTTCGCCGCCTCCCGCGCGGCCGCTATGGCTCGGTGCGCCGCCGCGTCCTGTTGCAGGCACTGCTCCAGCCTCGCGTTGGCGGCCTCGTCCTTGAGCGTCTCGAAAGACTCGACGAGGGCCCGCTGCTCCGCCGCCTTCTCTTCCGGCGTCGGCGCATCAGGGTCATCGGAGGACCAAGATATCTCCGAGTCGGAGTCCTCGGCTGCAGCGGCAGCCGCCAGCCTGCGCTGTTCAGGCTCGGCGTCCAACGCCGCGTGGCCCGCCAGCTCCTCCTCTGCTTCCTGCGCCGCGAGTGCCAGGCCCGCGGCGTCCCTGACCGGGTGGAGGAGATCGGTGCTATCACTACAACAGGACAGAGCTTTGGTAACACCATCTTGTGTTACTACAGGTTCAAAACAATGTTACTAGGCCATATAGTAACAGATTTTGGAATGTGTTCCATTAGGCCGTGTTACTAAGTGTTGTCACTAGTCACACATAATAGTTGTTACCATATGTTAAATATTGTGTTACAATTTATACTGTAGTAACATGCATATTACATGTTACTAGGTACGCTGGTAACATATTTTTGTAACTACAGTAACACCGGTAGTAACATATTTATGTAGACGTAGAACATTGATTGTAACATATTTTTGCAACTGTAGTAACATAATTAGTAACATTCCTTTTAGCTTCATGGCATAATTAGTAACATAATATCTATATATTGTAACACTATAATTTATACGCTAGTAACACACTTCTAGCTACATGGTAACACCAACAGTAACACTACAATATTATTATTGCAACATAATAAATGTATTTAGTATTATTAAAACTTAGGTGCTCAATCTATGGAATATTCATTTATTTAATAAAATCTATGCACATGCACAATTAATTTAGTAACTGCTTTATTATGATGCTTGGCACCATTACAATGTGAGAGAAATTGAAGCACGATACATCATTGAGTATATTAAGATGCTTATTCTTTATGAATATAAATAGTGCAGGATTCATATACATTAATATAAATAAACACCAATATTATTGGTACAACACCTTAACATTCATATCAAATTGAGTAGAAAACTCAATTCTGAAGAATATTACACCATAGCATTTGCATCAATTCGATCAAAGAAAAAATATCCTCTGAAATAATATTACATTTTCAATCTATCAGTGTAAACTATAACTACTTCTAAGCAAAATATTCAAAAATTATTTGCTTCTTGATTGAACTAGAGAATTCAGTCGCAACTCAATCCTTCATTCGCATCTGTAAAAGAAAATTGGACATCATAGTTGTATGATTAATTTAGAGAAATAATATTCTAAAATATTGATGGGGAGAAAATAAGTTACAAAAGATGCAGGCCAATCAATAACGAATCTTAAAGAAAAAGCATCACCACATATCTTGCAATCAGATACTTCCCTTGCTAATTCCTTATCCAGAATATGTTCATGTATGTGCACAGGTGCAAATTTCCGTACCCAACTCAATACCACTTGTTTAGTTGCATTAGTTGCAGGATCAGTGCTCCAAACAGTAGCATATGCAATATATATTCCGCTTGTTTGGATAGGTTGAAATCTTTAGAACTACTACGAAACTAGCCAATATTTTCAACTATATTAGCGTCAACGACAATGATGAAATGTTTGCATGTTAGAAATAATCTTTCCCTAGTCTAGGTAGAGTCTAATGTTAGCAATGCGTGGCTAGTAGATGTTTGGTCAGTGCACGTTTCCTGGTCTCTAGTGTTTAGTATATGATTGTTTAGGAGTCTCCTAGCTGTTTTAGGTATGTCTTACCTCATGTGTCCGTGTACATGTTCGACTATGATTAAAAGTAGCGCGTGTCCCACCAATCCGTGTAAACAATGGAAAGGAAAACAATATCAAATTATATCAGAAAATCTAACAACTAGTTAGTGCCTCCTGCTCAGTACAATGATTTTTTTAAAACAAACTAGTATAGGAAGAAAACCTTGCCAAACGGCATAAATTTGTAACTTAAACACATAATATTAAGGACAACATCAATAATGCCATTTTGGTGATACCAGGTACTAAAAGGCACACCATGTAACCCCAAAAGAAAATAACTTGGCGGTTGTAGACAATGTGCGTATATTTACCATAAGTGAAGAAGTACATCGTATTTTTGAGGAAATTGAGTGTCCGCACTTATTTCTAGTGCCCTCCTGGTATAGTCTTGCAACCGATTCATCGCTCTGATCTCTCATTTCCCTCACCTACAAAGAACCAGTAATAGTATATGGAGTGATATTCCTTTCTTGGGGCTACAGAAAGGTGCAACTTTAAAACTCGGAAGCACACAAATACTACCTCTGGCACAAAATCATCTGGCGATGATGAATTTTATTGAATCAGTAACTGATCGACATTATCATGCTTGCAATCCTGGTTCGGTGGCATAGCAATCTTAAGAAAGAAACTATTTAATAGTATATATTTATGACATATAAAAATAACCATAACCTTTTCGCTTGAAAGCACTAAATTATTATCCTCGCACATGCCATGTTGCATAGACGAGCGTGCTTCAACAGGTCCAGTGCATTGGATTCTCTGCAAACTGAAATATTAATACAAGGTTTCAAGTGACAAGCAATGATATACCCATGTATTGACATTTAACTTTATTTTACTCTGTAGTATTGGTAACCGAGAATGGACATTATTGTTTGCTTGGAGAATTTCTTACAAACTAACAAGTCAAAGTAAAATGTTGATAGAAATTCATACACGAGGAAGAAAAAAGGAATTCGTTTACCTCTTCTTGTATTTAATTCCCATAGGCTAAATTGTTATTCATATCTTCAAGCCTTCTTATATGTTCCTTCAGCTTTGCTATTTCCCTCCAATTAGAACGCACTTAAATAGGTAATCCAGCAAAAGGTATAATTAAATTATTACATTGTTCCGCAATTGCAAATGGTTGATTGTAGCAATGTCGACTGTGATGTTGTGGACAGGGAAACAACAGACTTTATATCCATCCCACTTCATACGTCCTTTAAGCAATATATAAACGTCCGCAATTCCATATTTTAGGTAAGAAGAAACTTCATATTCCGATATTATTTCCTTTTCTGACCAGCCTATTTGGTGTTAACTTTGTATATTGCTTGCCAGGCCGTTTACCATATGCCCACTACTGAAAATCATATACCGTTATGAGGGCACAATATAAGATTACATAAAACAAAATCCAGATGAATTTAACAGATAGTTTTATGTTAAAAAAACTATCAGATTCTGCAAGTCTAACACTGAAAAAAATAACGCCTAAGTGCAAACTGTATCTAGACGTCTTGCTGATTTGTAATCCGTTAAGACCTAGAACGTATAGATATAATTGAGTAATCATGGAGAAATTCCTGGTATTTCAAAATCTAGCCTACAGACATATTGGTGCAGGCGGCAGGCCCACGGATTTTTGATTCAGTATGGAATGTTCCAAACCAATCTCAAGCCGTGCTAGGAGGCTGGCGAATTACCTTGGTGGCGCAGGGGCCTGAACAAATGTCTGCTGTTGACCGGAGCCATGCTAGGAGGGTGGCCGGGCCTTGGCAAGAATACGAGACGGGCAGCAGCGGGCGGGTGTGCCGACGCGATGTTGATTGCAGGGAGATGGAGGGGAATGGAGATCTGTTGCTAGGGTGGTCGGTGGGGGGAGGGGTCGGCTATGGTGGGTAGCTCGGTGGTGCGGTGGTGGGGGGCGGCGTGGTGTTGGGGGCGGCGGTGGTGGTCAACTCCGCCTCTGTAGATTAGATTAGAAGATGAGTTTCTCAACAAAAAAAAAAGATGAGTTAGTTACGGGCCTAGTTGTTTCACGCTAGTGGTGATAAGGGATTTATTAGAGGGCTCTATATATAGGGTCTATCGATGGGAGGGGAAAGTGTATAATAGCGGGAACAATCTAAAATTTCCCTCCGCTGGTTTTTAGTCAATCAATAACTAGATTAGCGGGACAAAAGGAATTGACATTTTTTTTTGTGTGAAAAGGACCTCGGATCAATTGATCAAATTTGCAGAATATCCACCTCTAATAAAATAAAAATACGTCAAGATCCTATAGAATAGGATGTAAATTTTATACAGTAATAACTGGACAGAGGAAAAACTTTGCAAGAAGTATGCGAATATTTACATATATCACATTTAATTATAATTAAATAATATCACTGATATAATACTTTGATTTTACGATCACACATGCTAGATGGTGGCGACATGGTCTTCCTTCTCGTGTCGACGGGGTTAGGCTCGATGCATGTCTTCTCACAACCATACACTTGGTGGGACCACACTTAATTTGGTTGGTGTCGTGTGGATGTGGCGTGTGGACCACTCAAATCTTTATTGGTGACGGCCTCTAACTAATATATAAAAATCTCGCAAATCCTTGTGTCGCTGAATGCAATGTATTTTAGGACGAAAGAGAGGGCCACTGCCTCCACCAATTTTCGATTCAAAAGCCAAATTGGTTCTCGAAATTTCCTCCCAGTAGTGTGGTAATGGACGCAACATGGCAACAATGTATCCGTGAGGTGAGGCGAACCACCATGCCTTACCATCCTACTCATGATGCCTCTACAGGGAGTGGAATAGTGGATGGGTCTAGTCCCTTCCCCCGTATCATTCGGACACTCTTCCGATGATGCGAAACGCTGACATGAGTACTCTAGCGGTCCACATAAGACCGGTCTAATGTCATCCAGGAAGGGCAAGACATCTTGCCCATGCCGCCAACGTTAGTGCAGTTGATAGTCATTGTGCATGAGCTATGTCATTATGCCTTTGAGGAAGATTTGGAGTGGTCTTGTGCCCGCCACCGAAACCTAAAAATAGGATGTCCCATATGCCTGGTGTTGTGTATCGACACGCGACACTACTTATTTCCACAAGAAAATTTTCATCTTGGGAGATCTTCTTTCACAGAACCAGCGGATAACTAATCTCAACACCTGTGTAAGCCTGTAACACATTCCTACCAACACACAACTACATGTTACTACGTTAATATACTTGTAACACATTACTTACAACACATATGTATATGTTACTGCGTCGATATCCCTGTAACACCTTTTCGGATATGATACAATTTGTGTCACTGTCGGTCGTTGGCACACAAATGTTGTGTTACTGTAATTTTACCTGTAACATAATTTACTATGTGTTACATGGTTGTGTTACCAAAGCTATGTTGTGTTGTAGTGTATCTTCGGAGTCGAACTCCTCGGAGGAGCTCGACGCCGGAGGAGGTGGAGTGGGAGGTGAACGTGGAGGTGGAGGCGCGGCAGCCTGGCCGCGCCCGGCGCTCCTCATGGTGGATCTGCTTGAGAGGAAGCGGCGCTACGGCAGCGGCGGCTAGGGTTTGTGGGGAGGAGATGAGATGCTCGCGCCCCTGTATATATAGCGCGGAGGCAGGGCGACGGCCGCGCCACGCGTGGCATCACCATTACTATGTGCGCAGAGGTAGGCGACAGCCGCGCGCCACGCGAGGCATCGCCATTAACGTGGCCGCAGACTGCCGAAGCGACGCCTCGGTGCCAGTACTGGCGGAGAAGACGCATCGACGCTGTGCACGCTCGCGGAAGCCGAGGCACGCTATTAACGCGGCCCTGCAAAGGCTGCAGCGCGCCGCCCGAAAGTAATGCCGCGGAAGACGAAGCAGTTGTGCCGCTGCCAGACGGGCCCGTGCGAGGACCGAGTGGACATTTTCCGCGACCACCGAGCATCCGCGGAGACGCAAACCTGACGCATATTTGGGCCAGGTTTGCGTCTCCGCGGACGGCCCGGTCACTTTGTGTCGCCCCGCTGGAGGTGGTGCCAGACGCATTTCCGGTCACGGCGGACACAAACGGTCGCTGAGCGTCCGTTTGCGTCACGCCGTTGGAGATGCCCTAAATCCGGTGGATCGACAATTTATGATTCGTTTGAGGCTGACAACTGGAATATACAAAATAAATCTTGTCTAACGAATTTACTTTATACTCCCATGTATGTCTAAAACTTCTAGTTCTTGTTGCCTTCGGGCGTGTTTGTAAACAGGGGAATTGTACATTTGCCACACTTTTTTTTGTTTGCACTTTGCATATTTGCCACACACGTGTCACTCACATGTGGTGGTTATAGGGCAAATATGCAATTAAAAATGTAAAGTGAGGCCAATGTGCAAATATCCCGTCTGTAAAACTTAACCTAGTCTGCCAGCATGTTGCTACCGTCGAGCCGTGGAGCTTTATTAATTTAAAGCCAGCTGGCCATTTGGTGCTTTCATTCTAAAAAAACAAGTGCAAATTTCTTTCATAAGTTTATTTGCTACGATGGTTTAATCAAAATGTTGCAACCTTTATCACACAAGTTTTACATTATGAAAAAAGAATGTTGCAGATATATGTCACATTCCCAAAAACGTTGGACAAAAATGTTGTGCACGATCGGACGCATGGATTCTCCCTGAAACATATTGGACAGCTGGGGAGCCGGCTAATACTCCCCTGTAGGAAAAACATTTCTCCTTTTATATTGATACATAAGAGAAGCAATTCGTAGAGGCAGGCGAAAAACAAAGGAAATAAACAAAACTTATGATTAGACGATAATTTGCGTAAGTTTTCTCCGCTCCCGCCAGAATCCATGTTTCTCGTCCTTCATTTACTGACGAGGACAACCAACATCGGGGACTTGTAGTTAGAAACTCTGGCGCATTTCATTCCTTCCCAATTTCCTGGCATAATAGCCAAATATTGCATTAGATGTAGGCAAGACAGCCAAGAAGCGGCGACGGTCTAGATTAACCTTTAGCGCCTGAAATAGTTTGGGCCGCTCGAGATGGCTTAGCAGCCTCACGATTTTCCATGGAGGCAGCTCAAATATCTCTTTCTCCTATAAAGAGGACAACGTGCTGGAAAACTTAAAACGGAGGCCGAGCTACACTTAGGCCTTTATCTCCAAACACTTATAATTTGCATTTCAAAGTTTCAAGCAATTCAAAACAAAATTCTAGGTATAGCCAGTGAAATATACTACAACGGTGTCGATACAAACTACTTCATATTCTAGGCAACATAAAAATGACACATTCTGACAAATTTTATAGTAAGTAGTGCATATTTAAGACTATAAAATTTGTCAGATTTTGTCAATTTCGTGTAGCCTACAATACAAATTAGTTTGCATTATGATTTTTCGCCATTGTAGCATACATCATTGGCTACCTACAGAATTTTGTTTCCGATTTTTTTAAAACTTTGAAACACGAATTCTTATTGTTTACATGTAGCTCGACTTCTAAAATGGCACACTTGCTGGCTCTCCGTAACAATCAGCGTGCTGGATTGTACGCAAAGGCGCCTGTAGGCGTGGGTCAGATCCGCGTCATCCTTTTTACCTTCCCGGAGGCGCACCAAGTCGAACCAGGCAATGTACGTTCTCGTGCCAGCCAAAAGCCACTCTCACTTTCTACTGCTCACGTCGCAGCAAGCAGCAGCTGCTGCGCCAAGATTCGCGTACGTACGCCCGCGCGTGCCGAGACCGAGGGAGAGGAGAGGACACGGGAATCTCATCGCATGCAGAGCGGAGGGAGGAAGCATGCATGCATGCATGCATGGGTGGTGGTGCAGGCTTTGTTTGATTTGCTTTGCTGCTCTGGATCGGTATCGGTTGGCGATGCCAACCAAAGCAGGCTGCAGCGACACGTACGGGCGTGAATATCTCTGGCTCCATGCGTCCGTCATCGCGCATTGCCAGAGCGTGCTGATTGATCGGCTGAAAAGATGATCCAGCTGCATCGCCGCCCATCGTCATCGATCGTGTGCGGTATGCTTCGTGGTCGTCTCGTCTAGACGGAGGCAGGCAACGCCGCCAGCACCCACCAATTCTTGTCGTAGCTAGCTGTGGGCGTGCGAGCCGATTTGCATGGCCACACAGCACAGTTAAGAGCAGGGATTTTTTGGTTACCCGGCGAAATACCGAGGTTATCGGCCGGTAACCAGTTTTCTTAGATCCTCTTGCAAGTCAATTTATGGTGCAAAAAATATCAGTTCATTTGAATTTAGTTTCGATTTGTGTTGGCTGGTTAGTCCAACCTAAATCGTATGTATTTTCCCTCCGCTATTACATCATACCCGAACTCATTTATGTATTATTCGCAAAAAAAAACATTTGTGTACATTGTGTTACGGAGATGCTATCTTGACACAAAATATGGAGCATGAGTAAGTGTGGTTTCTAGAATACATTATTTATATGTATCTAAGATAGAAAAACATTTCGGGATATTACAAACTCTAAGACATTTAGCATGTGCCTCTCACCTAAACGGATGCCGACACATAGAAATAGGCCACAAGACATCTAAGTGGAATAAATTAGTATATGTGGGGGTATCATGTGTCTTTGTATTTTTTTTCTTATATCAAGAAAATGATTTAAGATAACTAGTTTTGTTAGCATAAATTCTCATAATAAAATTTAAGAAATCATCATACATTTAGTGGGAAGATACATTTCTCAACTTAGTGCAGCCATATTTGTTGCGATGGGACTATGTAAACAAAAAATCAATTTATATTTAACAACACTTGACTAGGTTCCCTATTT
This sequence comes from Lolium perenne, assembly GCF_019359855.2. NCBI lineage: Eukaryota > Viridiplantae > Streptophyta > Magnoliopsida > Poales > Poaceae > Lolium > Lolium perenne. The sequence goes on along the minus strand of NW_027248969.1, from coordinate 78,853 downwards.
TTCCAAAACAAAAGGGGTTATAAACAAGTAAAAAAGTCTAAGAAAATCAACTAATATACACCACCAACTACATTGCAACAATGTATATGGCTCGTCAAGTATGCATTATTTAGTTGTAAGAAAATTGTCATTGTGTTATTTACTAACAAAATCAAGTATCATTTTGTTGCTTTGGACACAATTTTGTATGCTATTTACTTATTATGTGTGTCAAAATTATTTCATTTTGTGTGCATTTGTTTTAAGCATGATTTTTTTTTTGAGAAAAAGTGTTGCCTTGGGACTCTAGTTTGGAAGGTTGAAATTGGATAAGTATAACCAGATCATCCGATTAGATTGTACTTGTAAGACAAATATGGCCCATAGATTATGAAATTTCTTGAAATAATTATACAAGACCAAACTTCTATCAGATCAAAACCATGGTGTATTCTCAATCTAGTCTATCGCAATTCAATTTTGCGAAGCTGCCCTCTTTGTTGAAATTCTTAAAGGTAACTATATATTTTGGTTACCAACATCTCATCTTGTGATGAGTTACTATCACGATGCAGAAAAATAACCATAAATTTATACTCATAAAAATATATCTTTTATCACGGTGTCGCAACCATGAAAAACTAGCATACCATAAATGTTAGAAAATAAAATATGGAACCAGATTGATTAAAATTTTCCACCTATGTACATTGTCCTATAACTTTATTCGTTCCAACTTGGCCAACTTAACCCCATAACAAACTCAATAAATGTCAAATGGATTGACACACTACATAAATATCCAAGTTAGCTAGGCAGTCAACACCTCCAACAGCCACGAGTCCTTGTCGTGTGTGAGTCGATTTGCATGGTCATAGAGCACCGGCAAGGTATCTTCACTTTGCCCCCAATACGACGTCCGGTAAAACCTTTTACCGCCCGCCATAGGCTACATCAATTGGATTCCTGGACTGGCACCAAGTGAGATCACAATTTCGCTAGTTACCTGCATTGTGTTACAGAGATGTTATTTTGACACCAAATACGGAGCAGGCACATGTTTGATTTGTCCATCTAATGTGATTTCTAGAATATATTGTTTATTTTGTATATATGATAGACAAACATTCCGAGATATTACAACTCTTAACACATGTGTCTCTCACCAAGATTCAACTCCATATGACCCTTCACGTCATTTTGCACCTTGCTCGGGCCATGGAAAGTAGGCCTCTTTCGCCGGAGGAAAGAGATATCCGTACAAGACTCAAGAGAAGAGACATCGGTTTGGCGGCCCTTTGAGAGGGCTCGGAAGAAACAAAGGGCGAGAATCAATGACCTACGGGATGGAGATGCAAACACTAAATTTTCCATAGGAAGGTCAATGCGAGAAGAAGAAAAAAATTCATTCTCAAGCTTCGACACAACAATGGGTGGGTTACCTCCCATGAGGAGAAGCAAAATATTGCTCAATCACATTTCAAGGTGGCCATTGGACATGTGAACCCCCGCACCATCTCTTTCAATTTGAGTGATCTGGACCTCCCAACTCCAAATTTGGCGGGCTTAGATGATCCTTTCTCCGAGGAAGAGGTCAAAAAGGCTATTTTGGAGATGCCTTCCGACAAGGCCCCGGGTCAGGATGGCTTCAATGGAAAATTCTTCAAGGCTTGTTGGGAAATCATCAAAGTTGACGTCATGGCGGTCATTTAACGCTTCTCCGATCTTCGCACGAGAAACCTCCATTGGCTAAACACCGCAAACATTGTGCTAATCCCAAAGAAAGATGGGGCCGAAGACATCACCGACTTTAGGCCTATTAGCCTCATTCATGGATTTGCAAAGATTGTGGCCAAAGTCCTCTCCATGAGATTGGCCCCACGTATGAATGACATTGTCTCACATGCCCAAAGTGCGTTCATCAAATCTAGAAGCATCCATGCAAACTTTATGTTTGTCCGCAATTATGCTAGATGGCTACATCGAAGAAAGAAGGCCTCCCTCCTCTTCAAGCTTGACATTAGGAAAGCTTTTCATCATGTAAGATGGGACTATGTCCTCGAGCTTCTTCAACGCCTTGGTTTCCCGCCACGGTTCCGGGATTGGATTGTGGCTCTCTTTGGCACCTCCTCCTCGAGAATTCTTCTCAATGGCGTTCCCGGGAACCCTATCAAGCATGGCCGAGGGCTAAGACAAGGAGACCCTCTCTCGCCATTGCTCTTTTACATCGCCATCGACCCGCTCCAACGCATCCTCCATGTCGCCACCGACCTCGGCATGCTTACCCGCCTCCCGGGAAGAGGCGCTAGATTTCGGACTTCCCTTTATGCCGATGACGCGGCCATCTTCATGGCCCCCATCCCTATGGAGATCTCCTCCCTCGCGCAAATCTTAAGCGACTTTGGCAAGGTCACCGGGCTATTGACCAACTTCGAGAAGAGCCTCGTTGCACCTATTAGATGCAACAACATTAGCCTTGAGCAAGTCCTCCAAGGTCTACCGGCTGCTATAACATCATTCCCCATGCGTTACCTTGGCCTACCCCTCGGGGTCACGAGACTTAAAAGATCCCACTTTCAGTACATAGAGGACAAGGCAATGGTGCGCCTCGCTCCGTTGCATGGGAGATACTTCAACATCGCCGGTAGGAGGGCCATTGTTAAATCGGTCCTTACCTCCCAAGCTATATACCCTCTCACCTCCCTTGAGGTGCCCGCGGAACCTCTACAGGCCATCACCAAGACCATCTGTAGCTTCTTTTGGGCAGGCACCGAAAAGGCCACCGATGGTAAATGCAAGGTCAACTGGACCGCGGTTTGTCGCCCCACCTACCTTGGAGGTCTCGGCATCCTCAATGGAGAAATTTGGTAGGGCTTTGCGCCTACGTTGGCCTTGGCTTGCTTGGACTTCGCCGGATAAACCATGGGTTGGAATGGAAAACCCATGCAATGATGACGATATGGAGCTATTCCACTCGTTGACAAAGGTCACCATTGGAGATGGCATGAAGGCGAGTTTCTGGAATGGTCCTTGGGCTGATGGTCTAAGCCCTAAATGCATCGCCCCTTCCATATTCGCTCTCTCGAGCAAGAAATCTTGGAATGTCCGGGAATCCATTATCGACGATGCTTGGGTCGACCACCTTGACACTTCGGAGGGGCTCTCGGTGCAAAATCTCATTGAGTTCACCAAAGTTGTGGTCTCATACCTCGCAGCTTCACCTTCGTGCGAATGCCCCGGACTCCATTGTTTGGAAGTTCACTACAAATGGAGCATATTCGTGCTCTTCGGCTTATAAGGCGCAATTCGTTGGGACAATTCGCTCATGTATGGACGCTATTGTTTGGAAGGCTTGGGCATCCCCTAAATGCAAACTTTTAGCTTGGCTTATCATCCAAAACCGTGTGTGGACGGTGGACCGGCTCGCCAAACGAGGATGGCCTAATGGTCGGGTGTGTCCTCTATGCCGATGCCATGACGAATCCGCCAACCATCTCCTCTTCAAATGCAGCTTCACGATTTGTATTTGGAAGATGATCCAGGATTGGCTTCACATCCATGACTTCGACCCTTCCTCTTGGAGCGGTTTCGATAGTGTCGAACTTTGGTGGACTTCCATCGCCTTTGCTCAAGGTGGAAGAAGGAAAGCTATGGCTACTCTTCTCATGTTAGTCTCGTGGGAGATTTGGAAGGAGCGCAATGCTAGAACTTTTAATAATGTGGCAACCATAGCCGGTGCTAAACACTTGGGTGCTAAACAACTTTTAATAATGCCCACTATCATCTTCGAGAGAATCAAATCGGAGGCTAGGACTTGGACCGTAGCCAGTGCTAAACACTTGGGTCTTTTCATAGCGAGAGGGTAATCCTTTTGCCCATGGCGGGGTTGTAACACTAAAACCTTGACTGTCAAACTTTCTGTTCTTCTCTATTAATATATTAAGGCAAACCTTTTGCCTTTCTTTCAAAAAAAAAAACCAGTACGTGGAGGACCTTGTGTCTTTGCATTTCTTCTTATAGCAATAAATGATTCAATTTAAGTATTTTTGCTAGCATAAGTTAATTCGTAAAATAGGGTTTTAGAAACCATCATACATTTAACGGGAAGTCATGTTTCTCAACTTACTGCAAGCATATTTGTTTTGGCAGACACTGGGACTATGTAAAAAAAATCAACTTATATTGAAGAACAGTTGACTAGGTTCCCTATTTTTACAAGAAAAGAAAGGGGTTATAAATCAGTAAAAAGTCTAAAAAATCGACCAAAGGAGAGCATGGACTAAATTACATCAATGTCTATGACTGGCATGTTGGTTCAGGAGTAAGAAAACAATCAAGAATATTGTTTATTTTTTAAAAGAACATACCAACTGAGGAGGACATCTCTATCACACAACTACCTCCGTCATTGCAATATCAAGACGATGCTGCTGTGAAGCTCAAGTCCAATGAAGTCAAGATTGGACCAATGACAAGAGCTCGTGTGAAGCTACTTAAACAACATGTGAATTTGTTCCTAAGTGATACTTTGATTGATGAGAACTTTATACTGCCTAAGTCCTATTACTTATGTATGATCAGGTATGAGGAGGGAGCAAGCATCACACGAGGAGGAGAGGAGCAGCTGGACAAGAAGCTGGACGTGAAGCTGGACATGGAGCTGGACAAGAAGACATCCCATGGACGCGCGAGGGAGGAGCGGGAGGCATGCACGAGAGGAGGAGATGTCCAGGCCGGCGCCAGGCTTGGTCTGACCGGTCGTACCGCCGGACCATCCGGTCCCTGGTCCGGTCGACCGGCCTCCACGCCGGACCGGCCCGGTCCCAAACCGGGCGCCCTGCCGGTGCCAGCCGGACCGAGTCCAGTAAGCCCGGACACCCCGTCCGGTTCCACCCGTCTCTGGCCCGGTCCCAAACCGGACCGGCCGGTCCCAGGCCCGGTTGACCGGATCCCAGACCGGCCGAGTCCGAGTCTGTCTCGACCAAATCTATTCTGGGTCGGTTATTTTCGTACTTTTTCGACCTGGAGTCGTCCCGGACGCCTATATAAGTGCCAGGACGCCCCCAAAGTTGCTTTAGACCACGTTTAAGATAAACCCTAGTTCTTAGTTGTTTGCTCTGCAAAACTATTTAATCCCCTACATCATATTGCTTGATATTGGTGTAGATCTGAAAGTCTTGTGTAATCTTCTGTTCCATTGGGAATTAGAAGGTTGCAACTTACCGTTTCGTGGTCGACGGCTACATGTGCAAGTGTGTGGAGTTGCGAATATCTTGTACGGTTGAGAGCTGTTGCATTGGCGACAGGGACCAATCGAGAGATCTCGTTGCGTCATATAAGTTATCATCCACTTCATCATCCGTGATTCTCCGCTGTATTCATCCCGTGATCATCATCACCACCGTTTCTTACTGAGAAGATCGGGCAACCCCTTATCATCTTGGTATCACCAACATAAATTGTAATTAACTATATGTAGTTTACTAATAAAATGAAGGATCATGTGTTATTTTGGATGTACTTTCATATGTTATTTATTATAAGTATGTGTGTTACTTTTATTTCATTTATTCGTATGTTTATTGTAATCTTGGTTTGTTTGAGTAGAGGTGTTGCTCTAGAACTCTAGTTTGAGAAGGTCCGAATCGAGTAAGTATAACCATATCATATGATTAGATTGAACTTTTAAGAAAAACGTAATACACAAATTGTGAAATCATTTTAATCGAAATTGATTGAATATAATATACAAGACCAAACGTCTATTATATCAAAACCATGCATGGTGTATTCTCTACCTAGTTTCTCTATCTAGTCTATCACAATTCAGTTTTGCAAAGTTATCTCTCTACATTGAATTTCATCTAATAATGTTGTATTTTTGGTACCAACAGCTCATCGTGTGGTGAGTTACTGGTGCAATGTAGAAAGAATAATGGTAAGTTTATACACATAAATATTTTTTTATCAAGATGTTGCAGCCATGAAAAACTAGCATACCCCATATAAAAATAAATATCAGAAAATCTATGAAACCTAATTGATTAAAATTGTCCGACTTATGTACACTGTCATATGGCTTTATTAATTCGTTCAATCTTGGCCACCATAAGGCCATCGCTAACGGAGGCCCACAAATGGACACATGTTGTATGTTTTTTGTCGCTACGTCCTAATGTCGAGGCCTAAAGGTAACTCGCAAAGGGACTGCGCCCTCGGACTGATCCATTTCAGTGTATTCCCAACCAAAATTTAGGTCGGCTTTGCGGTCTAGCCAATAGGTTGCGTGTCCACGTGGCGCGATTATTTATCCGTTCCGGACCCTCCAACCAGACACACACCCGGTAGACCTGCCCTCCCGAAACCTCACCCCCTACCGCCCCTCCGCCGCCACCGTTGCATGCAACAGTCGATTCCTCTACTAGTTCTGGCCTAATTTCATAGGAGTACGCATCCAGGCCTCTCGCTGCCGTTGTAGTGTGCTGTTGGCGCCGCGGTAGAGAGGCCAAAGTCCCAGTCACCACTACCCGAGGTCCACAAGAATCTACTAGCAAGGATGTGAAGCACACATTTGGTGTGCTGCAATCCCGTTGGGCTATTTTTCGACACCCCGCTAGGACATCGAGCAGAGACATAGTGTGAGAGATCATGATTGCTTGTGTGATCATGCAGAACATGATCAGTGAGCAGCGAGATGACAACGTTTATACCCAAGGCTAGGGATTTCAGAGTGAGTTGGTTGCGTCCGAGCCCAAACCGTCGACAGACTTAGTTGATTTTCTTCATATCCATCATGAACTGTGAAACCGTGTAACTCACAACCAACTCCACAAAGATATGGTACCACATTTGTGAAATCATGTTGGAAACCGGACTACTTTTCTATTTATTCTATTTTAGGTCAAATGATTGTAATAAACTATGTACTATTACCTATGACTTTGTATTTGTTTTATGAATTAGGATGCTACATTTTAGTCACAACATTTGTTTGGATGCAAAAAAATAGCTGAAAAACTATGTGAAATTGGCCTTAAATTGCTCAACCGCTGACCGAATTGGGGCGTTGTTGGTTGCATTGCTACCCGCAAATGGACATGGGCCTCTGGCCGGCCCGTTAGCTACCACAAACGGATGGAAACAAACAATTTCGTTGTCCGCCTGCCTCCGTTGGAGACGTCCTGATGGTAAAGCAAATTCACCAAAGTTCAAAGGCGCGCGCTGGCCATCGGTTGGCCCATCCGCGCGCGGGGATCGGTCGTACCAGCGCCGTTCGATCGTAATCCGGCGTGCAGAATTAGCAGCATTTTGATTTTTGCATTTTGCCTCCTGGTTTTTGGAAAATCAACCCGCGGTCCTAAGCCTATCAGTTTAAACCGAACACGTGTTTCCCTTTGCCCCCAAACTTTCAGATATTTACAACAAAACCCGCTGTTTAGTATAGCAACAAAACCCGCCGCTTTGTGTACAAAAAATAAGAAGTATTACAACAAAATTTTCACAGTAAATCTTCACATATATGTACAACAAATTATTAATATATTTACAATAATAATTATCAACAAAAACAATATTTTTTAATTGGGTGTTTACAATAATAGTCAGTTTCCATGCAATAATATCTTTACAACAAATCGGAAACATACTTACAACAATAATTAATAACAAAAACCAACATTATTTTATTTGGATGTTTACAATAAAAGTCTGCTTTCATTCCAGAAATATCTTTAGAACAAACTAGTAAAATATTTACAACAATAATTAGCAACACAGGCCACAAATAATTTGGGTGTTTACAACAAAAGTCGCAAACATCATCCACAAAAACCACAGACTATTTACAACTAAAAAAATATATTTTTGCAAATAATTCAAAAGTTGTTAAGAAATAATTTATTTTGCTACAACTTGAATTACAACAAAAATCATCGTCTATTTTTACAAAAGTTAGAAACAAATACAACAAAAATTCATATGTTTGCAAACAATCAAAAGTGGTCAATCAATAATTAATTTGCTATAGATTGAATTACAATAAAAGTCGGCATCTATTTTTTACAAAAGTCACAAGTAATTACAACAACAAAAAATGGTGCACAAATAGACACACAGCCAGAAGAGAAAGGTCCAATGGATTTTTGAGGCCCACCCACGTCTTCTATAAGAAAAATGTGCATACGTATTTTGGCTTCTGGGTGTTGGTGGGCTTCAACGTAGCTGGGCTTGGTGTTGGTGGGCTGCAGCGTGGAGCGAGCGAGCCGCGCGACGACCGATCTTTCGCTTCGATCGGTCGGCCGAATCATGGGCGAACCTACAGGGTGGGCCGGGTGGGCCGTGGCCCACCCCAACTTTTGTGAAATTTTCTGACTACCCTTAATTTCTGACCACGGGAAAGACAGAAAGGGGATCGAGAGACCCCTTCTCCGCTCGACCTCCTCCAGGCGAACGACAGAGACGCCGCGGCGGCCGATCTCCCTGTCGGCAAACGGCCGACGAGCGACGGTAGTCGATCCCCGCCCCTTCTCGTCGCCGGCTAGCACGACCCCGCCCCTTCTCCTGGCCTTCGCCGGACGGGCCGGACCGTCGGCCATCGCCCGCTCGCGGCTCGCCGATCTCCGCCTCCGCCCTCGCCCTGGCCGGCTGGCCGAGCTGCTGCTGCTCCATTTGACCTGCAGGTTGGAGCTGGAACCACGCCGCATGGCTCTCTGTGAATCTGTCTTTGTGCTCTGGCTCTCCGTTTCCATTTGTGTATTTGCATTTTTTTACCTAGTATTAGAAATTTAGAATCATTTGATATTTGTTTGTGGCAGCTGTGTAGATTGTAGAATTAGAATAGATGATATATGATTGAAAATGGCAATCAATATCTTATACAAATTTTATTGTTCCTATTGTTATTGTAGAATTGATTATATGATTGAAAATGGCAATCAATATCTTATATGGGGGGTAGTCACATTGCGGCACTTTTTCGGCAACATGAGGCAAAGAAGAGTGCTCCTTCCATGGCACATTCTCCACCACCGTTGGTGGTAGATGATGAAGAAACAGAAGGCGATGGGCTTTTATTGACGCTTATTGATTCCACTACTCCGGATCAATCCGATACCGAGAGTGATATTGGAAGTGAAGATGCAACAACACATTCACCATCACCCCAACAACCATCTCCAAGGTCATATGATGCCCACTTTCATCCACATGATCCGGGAGAAAGGATTCCTATTTCATTATATAATGCTAATGATCAAGATGATGTTCGGAGAGGATATATCTTGAAAGGGCCATGCCAACCAATTGAACATGACTTCCTAACAAGAAAGATTAAGGGTAAATCATTTGACTTTGTTTTCAATCTTCACTTGATGCTTGTTGTTCTTGGCTACACAAATGATTTGTCTATATCTTTGTAAAAGAGGGATCAAGATATTGTCAATGCAATGGGGCTTGTTGAATTGGCAAAGGCTAAAATGAAACATATGAGGTCTCATGGATGGGAAGGTTTCCTTGCAAAGGTGACATTGTTTTGCAAAAAACATGGCATTCAAGTTCCTTCACCGGAAGAAAATTATGTGGCTCATGGAAGATCACATAGGTATTATCAAATACAAACAAATGATGATCGTTATAAAAGAGAAGTCTATCTTGGTGTTGTTGATCAAGTTATTCAAAAGCTCGACAATCGGTTTGATGAGGTCAACATGGAGTTACTAATTTGCATGGCGGCTTTGAATCCCTTGAATTCATTTTCTTCTTATGATGCACAAAAGGTAATGAGACTTGCCCAATTCTACCCCAATGACATATCAAGTGCGGATTTGATAAGACTTGAGCTCCAACTTGAAATCTTTATTGATGGTATGAGAAAAGATGATAGGTTCAAATGTGTCAATCATCTTGGTGAGCTCTCTATTTTGCTTGTGGAAACAAAAAAGCATGTTGTTTATGATTTGGTTTACATGCTTCTCAAATTGATATTGCTCCTACCAGTGGCAACGGCGAATGTTGAAAGAGTATTTTCTGCAATGAGTCTAGTGAAAAACAAGTTAAGAAATAGCATGGGTGATGAGCTTTTGAACCATTGCTTAGTGACATTTATTGAGAGAGATGTTTTCTTGAAAGTAAGTGAGGATGACATAGTTCAAACATTCATGGGAATGCGAGAACGAAGAGTCAAGAAATACTAGTGATGTAATTTTCTATTTATGTTATCCATCATGGACTTTCTTAATGTTTTGAACTATTTGTATTGTAATTTTGCACATTTCATATATATATATATATATATATATATATATATATATATGTAATGAACTTCAATGGTGACAATCAATTGGCTATGTATGTTACTCATTTAGTAAAATTTATCACATTTAAGGGAGGCGCAAATTTTTTTTTTTTGAGGTGTGCCCACCCTCCAACTTTTTCCTGCGTCCGCCACTGGGCCGAATAGAAGCGTTTTCCAAGTTCAAATGGGTCGGCACACTACACAAATGTCCAAGTTGGCTAGTAACCTAGAGCCAAGCAATGAAATCCACCACATGCCACACGATGCCATCCTTTTCACAATCACAACAAGGAACACAAAAAGCTTACAGTATGATAATCCCATAGTTTGACCCTGGGAGGGTGAGGACCATGCCTCCACATCCACTGGTCCCCTGAGGCAAATCATGCTTTGCAACGGCCATCTAGATAGTATCATCACCCGCGCTAATGTAATCATGGACAATTGAAAACAAAAAGGCATGATGATGCACAGATCGTGCATCATCATTGGCGCTGTGGTCCGACGCAAATCAATCCCAGAGACGCGATTAGGATAGGGATTAGGAGCACCTTTTCCGTTCAGCAACAAGCTGACATGATCGGTTAATTAGCATCTTATAATTAACTATAGCCACAAGTTGTCAAAGGCTATGATCGAATCTATGAGCTCGTAGGGTGAGGGTTTTTGTAAACGGCGTGCGCGCTTCTGCAAATGAATTGGACGTACGTTATGTACATTTTGGCAATGTGTGCTGGGAGCCAACGCGGCGTTTTGAGCCTAGCGGTGTAGTCCTCTCGTGCTTAGCTTAGGGCACTTACGATGGGGTGATATCAGCCGTTCCTTACGCTTGCCACGTCAGTTTTTTGCTTATTTGGAGAATAGAGAACGAAGAGAAAGAAGGTTGTCTTTCCTTAGCTAAGCGATGATCTCTTACGAAATAAGAGAATGCTATTTTCCCCATTGTACGATTTGTTTTCTCTTAGTCACATAATTTCCTACTAAAAATAATTAATTATCATTTATTGCAAGAGATGATAATAAGAGATAATGCACTGTACCGATTATATTTATCATCCTCTCTAGATGACATGGACTGCTAAGAGAAGACATGTCTTCCCTACCATTGTACATGCCCTAAGGGTGTGATTGAGAACCAACCTGAGGTTGGGTGGTTAGAAGGATGGTTGTTTCCCCAGCCCACCAGAGTTCAAACCCCAGGTTTGACATCTGTGTGTTTCATAAAGGCGGAATATTCATTCAGTGGGAGGCGACGTTCCCGTCGACAGTGAGACGCATGTGGTGACTTCGTCAATTTCAAGATCCGATTCACCGGCTCAGTCTTCCGAAGGTACTCATAAGGGTATGGTGTGCGCGTGTGCATTCATGGGGGGGGGGGGGGGGGGGTGAGTGTATACGCGTGTATGTGAGCGTCTGCGTTTGTATTGTGTTTCTCAAAAAAAAGCTATAAGGGTGTGACAGTTCTCTCACTCCCACATCACCAACCAAGTATAAGCAGGCATCATCAAATAAATCTAACCGTTCGAAGACATTTTTCTTAGTTGCATTATTACATGAAACAAAAATTTGGGCAACATTTTTCCTAGTTGCCCTCACTTGTCAGCGTCTGCCGAGACAGGATGTCGTGCCCATCTTGTCAAGATACGCACCGGTGTCCCCTGGTTTTCGATGAAGCTCGAAATTCAAGAGATCAATGTCCACAACAAGTAAAAGGAATTGGAGCTCACCTTACTTACTGACGAGGTCAAGATAATGGCAAACCCGTGTCTGACGGCATGGATCCAAGTCAACATGCATGGCTGGAGAAGAATTAGAAGATGATGCTTGATTGAGATGTGTGATTCACTCGATCACACTTTTATTTGAATCTCATTCTTTTGTAACTTCGAACTACCTTGTTGTACTGCTTAATTTAATATCATTTTTGTAGAATTCTCTTTTGTATTATTTTTGTTGGCTAAAATTGCAGCGGACCAAATTGGGAGCCCATTGGGTACAATGCCATCCGCAAACGGACATGGACATCTAGTCTATCCGCAGCCACCACAAACATGCCGAAACGAACAACTTCGGTGTTCAAAATGAGGGACTTCCTTGAAAATGCTCTAATAGCATCTCCACAGGCGCTTCTTAAATAGGCGTCGATAGGTGCGCCGGTAGAGGGGTATAGGGACCGTCGACACCTGCTTCTCAATTTGGGGAGTGGTTGCACACACTGGCGATCCCAATAAGAATCCCTAGGAAAAACTTTGAACAAGCAAGCATAATTAAACTACGGAAATTCATTCAAATTTAGGATTATTTACATAAAATTGAATGCAACTTGAACTTGAAACTAGACTGAATTAAACCCTAACCTACTAGTCGTCCAGTGGGGCACTTGACGAGACTGCCCCGTCGTCGTTCTTCCCCTTTGTTGCCATATGCACCCGTGCCCGCCTCTCTACCCTTTCTTCGCGCATCTGGCGGTGGAGGATGGCCGTCAGCGACGCTGCCCCCTCAACGCCGCCTGCCATTGGCGGGACTCCTCGTTCATGGTGAGCCTCACTTGCTTGCGGGCGGCTGCCTCGGCCTGGCGATGAGCATTCAGCTCAAGCAGCCTCTGCTGCTTGGCCGCCATGAGTAGACGACCCACCTCCTCCATGGCCACCCGTTGGCGGGAGATCTGGATGGCATGCTCGAAGTTAGTGTCGTTGATCTCTTCTAGCTCTTCCTCACGAAGCCTCCGGAAGCCTTGCGCGTTGAAGGAGGCCAAGAATGCCGCCTAGTCCTAATCACCTTGGAACTGCTCCTCCTCGCTCCACTGAGCCGCCTCCTCCGCCGCCTCGGCTACTACGTCTGCTATGAACGCCTCATTTGCACTCGTCGAAGTGTGAGTCATTGGAGTCGTCATAATTGAAGTCCGGTAGCTCGAACTCGGCGTCGGGCTGCGACTGGTCTGCGGGAATGGGTTGCGGCAACTCTGGCTGCGGTTGTGGTTGCGGTGCTGCTTGCGTCATGCGGCTGTTCCGGCCTAGCATTGAGTATGGGGTCGCTAGCTAGTGCAACATTGTTGTGGAGAGGCAAGTTTGGTGGAGCAGAAGAAAGCGGCGGTCGTGGAGAGGCTAGTGCTGCGGAGGTGAGTGAAGGGGGCGCACTAAATAGGTGGTGGCGACTTGCCACAGAGCATCTGAGGCATCGCATTTACGAGCTGCGCATGGATACCGGTGGTTTCATTTACGGCAACCCGCCACATAGCATCCGAGGTCGTCGCATTTAAGGATGGAGTCGGTAACATGTCGGTCCCGCCCTTTGAATCCGATGTGGCATCGTGTGCCGACATGCCTGTTTGGAACCTGCCAAGGGCCATCATTGATTTGACGGTGATTGTGTTGGGCTCCAAATTGTGCTGGCACATTAGTAAGCGCGCTCGGTATGGTCTAAAAATACGTCAGAACCCCAAATCGCTCTTAGGATCTTTTTTTCTTTCAAGCGGTCTAACAAGAGATCAAATTTTAACCACAGAGATAACGAAACCATGTTCAAGCAATTACAACTACCAAATCGTCCATAGGATCTCTATGGGATGCGCCTGTGAAGATGCTCTAACACCATTGTATGTCCTAAAGATCCTGAATCCCGTAGAGTTTGACAAGATTTGTCTACTGTGTTAATCTTCGTGCGTTGCAATTCCGTTCGTGTTGGTCACCAGGTACAAAGTTCTCAATACACATGGAAGCGTGCACGCGTATACAACACCTGTCGTCTGCGTCCTACATGAATGATTACCAGCAGGTACTGCGTTTGAGATCCGAGAAAGGAGATTCGTGGAGGACACCCACAGCTTTTACTTCGTTTTCGTTGTTCCCTCTCCTGTTGGTGGATCCGTGACTCGGCCAACATCACCAAAGCCCTAGCCTGTACTATTGTCCAGTGGGCTATATATATGAACCAGGGTATCGTAGTGACGTACGTACACATAGCTGCCATGAACTCATCTGGATTTTACCGTCGCCGTACGTGGTATGGTACACTCGAGTGAGAGTGGCACGTCCATCGAACTTACACGGAGGCGGGGTAGTTTAGGGCATCTCCAAAGGGCAACGCAAACGGACGGTGCGCGACCGTGCGGATCGGAAATGCGTCTGCACCCTGCTCCAGCGGAGCGACGCATCGTGTCCGGAGTGTCCGTGGAGATAATATGCGGCACGTTTGCGTCTCCGCGGACGCTGCGCGGTCATGCCGACCGACCGCTCGCTTCCCCCACGGGCCCGCCTGGCAGCGATCCTGACTTGATCGGCGCGAATTAAAGCAGAGCGACTGTCGGGGAGGTCAACCGCCGGAGTGGCAACCACGCCGATCGACGTGCAACCGCCGGAATGGAGCGCCGAACCGTCGCGGAAGAGCAACTGCAGACCTCTTCGTTATACGCGCCACCATTAATCCTCGCTGAATATAACCTATGCGCCTGCTATAATTCACATCCAACCGATTGACATTGTTCTTCTTCTTCTCCAACACCGGCTAGCCACCATGAGCAACCTGTCGTTGCCATCGGACACCGACAGCGAGGCGAAGCCGCCGGGATGGCGGCATTGGTGGGATAGGGCTGCGACGCCGAGCAACCTAGCTCCCCGCCGACGGAGGGCGAGGAGGAGGGGGCGCCGTTGGCCTCAACGACCAGGAGGAGGAGGACTCCGACGCAAAGTGGGCACAGCTGGAGGCATTGGAGGCGGCGGACGACACAGCGGCGGCAAGGAAGGAGGCAAGGGTCCGGGCGAGGGCGCGGGCGCAGGCGGAGGCTCGTTGTCCGTTCACCGATGACGAGGAAGACCCCAATGACCAGTCATCGCAGGGGAACTCAAGCTCTTCGGACGCGTCGACCGGCAGTACCTCTTTGGAGGAGGAGGTGACAAGCAGGAGGCCGTGAGGACGACAAGGCGGGGCCTTCTAACAAGAAGACCAAGAATTAGTTTAAAATTTGTTTGTTTTCACGTTTGTATGTTAAATATGTTTGAACTTGTTCGATTCGACAAAGCATGGTATGATCACTAGAATTTGTTTTCGCGTTTGTTCTCCATGTTGTTTCAAAGATTCATGGGCAGTAAAATTGCAGATGGTGTGAAACTCCATGCATCTGGTTGGGTTGCGTCGGACCGCTGGGGGTGTCCCCTGACGCAAACGGATAATTTGCGCCTCCCGGTCATTTTCGCGCCCGTCAGTCGATGCAAACGGACGCTCGTGGATAATTTGGGCGTTCGAAATGCTCCCCCCCCACGGAGATGCCCTTAGTGCAAGGTCTGTTAGAGCTCTCTTCGACCTGCTCATGGCTAGATCGATCGGTTTCGGATCAAATAGGAAAAACGTAAATCTTCCACCTCTGGAAAGCGCCTACACCTAATGGCTTAAGCCGCTGTTCCCATTTCCTCGCTGACCCATCATGCGAAAGGTACGCCGTTAGAGTGAGTGCGCCCGCGCTCCGCTCCTTCGACTGATTGTTCGCATCGGATCTCAGGTTCTCCGTCTTATATTAAGAATTTAATTCAAAAACGAGAAATGAAAGTGGTGAGTACGCATCAACTATCCGATAGAGGTTTTGGATTCCACAGCTGGATTAGAAAACGATTAATAGATAATTTTGACATCACAAAATCACGTGATTATCTCCTTGAGTCATACAATCAAATAAACGATCTCAATTGGATCAGAAAAGAGCCATTAACCATCCGAAATCTTGTTTTATCTCATTATAATAAAATCAAAATCTCACCAAAAGAGAAAGCATTAGAAAAATATATTGAATTCATAAAAGTCAAGAAACTGGAATTATTTTTTAAGGTCCGGTGTGTTTCTTACGAACATATAGGAATCAGCGAGAAGAATATCTCTTTAATTAAAGTAATGGGAACGCCATTGTCTTGTCTGGGTGACCACCGTCACCCTATATTTTTATTACATATGTTATATGTGAAAGGAATGCTTCATTTGTATGATTTATTGAACCTTAGCATATGATAAATCATGTTTGGAAGACCCTATCATAGGGTAAATCATGTTTGGACAACAACGATGCTCCATTCGTCCGCCTGTGGTGATCCCCATAGGCGGATGGACCTGTTCCTACTGGTCGCCCGCGATGTTACCATCGCCCAACGATTGTGCTGCCGGCAGGGGAGGCGGCACTGCTAATGGAGGTGTGCGATTGTGCTACATCAGGCCGCCGGTGTTGCTGCAAAGGTGGAGCGGGAAGCTAAGGTAGGAGCAAGCGGCACAGCTTCAGGTCGGAGTCGGTATGCTGCAAGCGGGGGGAGGCGATGCGTCGGAAGTGCGCGGTGGTGCTACAAGGGACCAAGGGCGCTGCTGCAAAGGTGGACGGCGTTGTTGCTGCAACAGTGGCGTCGCATCAGGATTCTCCGGTGAAGGAGGCACGACGCGAGCATGCATGGAGGGGATGCACAGCATGGGGAGAGGATGCTGTTGGAGATATGTCCAAGAGACAATAATAAATGGTTATTATATATCTTTGTGTTTATGATAATGTTTACATACCATGCTATAATTGTATTAACCGAAACATTGATACATGTGTGTTATGTAAACAACAAGGAGTCCCTAGTAAGCCTCTTGTATAACTAGCTTGTTGATTAATAGATGATCATAGTTTCATGATCATGAACATTGGATGTTATTAATAACAAGGTTATGTCATTATGTGAATGATGTAATGGACACACCCAATTAAGCGTAGCATAGGATCACGTCATTAAGTTATTTGCTATAAGCTTTCGATACATAGTTACCTAGTCCTTGTAGGGATTCGTAGCATAGAAAACAAAAAATTTCCTACCGCGAGAATGCAATCCAAGCCAAGATGCAATCTAGAAGATGGGAGCAACGAGGGGATGAACGAGACTAACCCTTGAAGATTTCCAAAGCCTATAAGAGGAGGCTCTCGTTGCTGCGGTAGACGATCACTTGCCGCTTTCAAAAGCGCGTAGAAGATCTTGACGGTGCCACAATCAGGCAGCACCTCCGTACTCGGTCACACGTTCGGTGTTGATGAAGACGACGTCCTTCTCCCCGTTCCAGCGGGCAGCGGAAGTAGTAGCTCCTCCTTGAATCCGGCAGCACGACGGCGTGGTGGCGGCGACGATGGAGATCTCCGGCGGAGCTTCGCTAAGCGTTGCGGGAGAGGTGGAGGAGAGGGGGCGACTAGGGTTTGGGGAGAGGGGGGGTGGCCAGCCACTACGAGGGGTGCGGCCACGGTGGCTTTTGTGTGGCCGGTCCCCTCCCCCTTGCCCCTCTTTATATAGGTGGAACCCCAAGTGTTGGACTACAAGTCTTCGAATAAGACCCCAACCCAAAATCTTCCATGTGTAGGGAAACCTACCCAAGGTGGGATTCCCACCTCAAGTGGGACTCCCACCCTTCCATGAAGGGGGGTGGCCGGCCCCCTTGGTGGAGTCCACCTTGGACTCCACCCCTCTAGGGTTGGCCGGCCATGGGTGGTGGAGTCCCTTCGGGACCCCGCCTTCCAAAGTGATTTCTTCTGGACTTTTCTAGAACCTTCTAGAACCTTCCATAAATGCACCGGATCATTTTCAAACTTATAAAATGACTTCCTATATATGAATCTTATTCTCCGGACCATTCCGAAACTCCTCGTGATGTCCGGGATCCCATCCAAGACTTCGAACAATTCTTCAAACTCCATTCCATATTCAAGTTCTACTAATACGACATCAAACCTTAAGTGTGTCACCCTACGGTTCGCGAACTATGTGGACATGGTTGAGAACTCTCTCCGACCAATAACCAATAGTGGGATCTGGAGATCCATAATGGCTCCCGAATATTCAACGATGAATTAGTGATCGAATGAACCATTCACATACGATACCGATTCCCTTTGTCACGCGATATTTTACTTGTCCGAGGTTTGATCATCGGTATCTCTCTATACTTTGTTCAACCTCGTCTCCTGACAAGTACTCTTTACTCATACCGTGGTATGTGACCACTTGGGCATATCTCCAACAGTCCTTTCGACCATGAGATCATGTAAATCACTTATACCGGAAGGGTACTTTGATTACATCAAACGCCACTGCGTAAATGGGTGGTTATAAAGGTGGGATTAAGTATCCGGAAAGTATGAGTTGAGGCATATGTATCAACAGTGGGATTTGTCCATCCCGATGACGGATAGATATACTCTGGGCCCTCTCGGTGGAATGTCGTCTAAATTAGCTTGCAAGCATATGAATGGTTCATAAAAAGACCACATACCACGGTACGAGTAAAGAGTACTTGTCAGGAGACGAGGTTGAACAAGGTATAGAGATACCGATGATCAAACCTCGGACAAGTAAAATATCGCGTGACAAAGGGAATCGGTATCGTATGTAAATGGTTCAGTCGATCACTAAAGTCATCGTTGAATATGTGGGAGCCATTATGGATCTCCAGATCCCACTATTGGTTACTGGTCAGAGAGAGGTCTCAACCATGTCTGCATAGTTTGCGAACCGTAGGGTGACACACTTAAGGTTTGATGTCGTTTAAGTAGATATGGAATATGGAATGGAGTTCGAAGTTTTGTTCGGAGTCTCGGATAGGATCCAGGACATCACGAGGAGGTCCGGAATGGTCCGGAGAATAAGATTCATATATAGGAAGTCATTTTCTAGGTTTGAAAATGATCCGGTATTTTTTCTGGAAGGTTCTAGAAGAGTCCGGAAGAAATCAGCATGGAAGGCGGAGTCCCAGAGGGACTCCACCCACCTTGGCCAGCCAGCCTAAGGGAGGAGGAGTCCCAAGTGGACTCCTCCCCATGGTGGCCGGCCACCCCACCAAAGGAAAGGGGGAGTCCCACTCCCCCTAGGTTTGGTCATATGGAAGGTTTTATGTTGGGGTCTTATTCGGAGACTTTTGACCTAATCTTTGGGGTTTTCCACCTATATAAAGAGGGGAGGGGAGGGGCTGGCCGGCCACACCAATCCCACCTTGGCCGCACCCCCCAAGAGCCCCCTCTCCCAGAAACCCTAGCGGTTCCCTCCTCCCTCTCTCTCCCACATAGCTTAGGCGAAGCTCTGTCAGAGATCTCCACCACCACTGCCACCACGCCATCGTGCTGCCGGGTTTCCGAGGAGGATCTACTACTTCTGCTGCCCGCTGGAACGGGGAGAAGGACGTCGTCTTCATCAACACCGAACGTGTGACCGAGTACGGAGGTGCTGCCCGATTGTGGCACCGTCAAGATCTTCTACGCGCTTTTGAAAGCGGCAAGTGATCATCTTCTGCAACAACGAGATCTAATCTCGTAGGCTTTGGAAATCTTCAAGGGTTAGTATTGATGACCCACAAGTATAGGGGGTGTATCGTAGTATTTTCGATAAGTAAGAATGTCAATCCCAACGAGGAGCAGAAGGTGTTGACAAGCAGTTTCGATGCAGGATTCACTGTAAATGCTCACAGACAAGTATTCATGGGGTTTTGATGT
Source organism: Lolium perenne (assembly GCF_019359855.2). Taxonomy (NCBI): domain Eukaryota; kingdom Viridiplantae; phylum Streptophyta; class Magnoliopsida; order Poales; family Poaceae; genus Lolium; species Lolium perenne. The sequence continues at coordinate 59,102 of NW_027248969.1, read as the reverse complement.
AGCAGTTGAACAAAGTACGAGTAAGTAAAGTGCGAGAGTAACAATTGCAGCGAGTGGCCCAATCCTTTTTAGCACAAAGGACAAGCCGGTTTGTTTACTTATAATGACCAAACGTTCTTGAGGACACGCGGGATTTTAGTCTAGTGCTTTCGTTTCATATAGCTAATTAATCTTCATTGTTTTGATAAGTGTTGTGTGGGTGAACCTATGCTAGTGCACCGCCCTTCCTAGGACTAATACATATTTGTGATTATACCCCTTGCAAGCATCCGCAACTACAAGAAAGTAATTAAGATAAATCTAACCACGGCCTTAAACTCTGAGATCCTGTTATCCCTCCTGCATCGATATACCAACGGGGGTTCAGGTTTCTGTCACTCCGGCAACCCCGCAATTAGAAAACGAGTACAAGATGTATTCCCCTAGGCCCATAAAGGTGAAGTATCATGTAGTCGACGTTCACATGACACCACTAGAAGAATAACACCACAACTTAAATATCATAACATTGAATATTACTCAACCATACTTCACTACTAACATTTAGACTTCACCCATGTCCTCAAGAACTAAACGAACTACTCACGAGACATCATATGGAACATGATCAGAGGTGATATGATGATGAATAACAATCTGAACATAAACCTTGGTTCAATGGTTTCACTCAATAGCATCAATAACAAGTAGAAATCAACACCGGGAGAGTTTCCCCTATCAAACAATCAAGATCCAACCCAAATTGTTATAGCGGTGACGACGTGCAGCGGTGGAGACGGTGGTGATGATGATGGAGATGATGACGATGGTGATGGAGATGATGTCCAGCTCGATGACGGTGACGATGGCGTCGATTTCCCCCTCCGGGAGGGAATTTCCCCGGCGGATCTCAGCCTGCCGGAGAGCTCTTTTCTCTCTGGTGTTCTCCGCCCCGCAGAGGCGGCTGTGACTCTTCGCGACTGTCCCCCGGAGCTTAGGTTTTCGGGACGAAGAAATACGCGAAGGAGAGGAGGCCAGAGGGGGCTGTGGGCCCCCTCCCCACAAGGCGGCGCGGCCAGGCCTTGGCCCGCGCCGGCCTGTGAGGTGGGCCCATGGCGGCCCTCCTCGGCTCCCCCTTCTGGCTCCCTTCGTCTTCTGGAAAAATAGGAATTTTCATATAATTTCTGTCAATTGTTGATCTTCCGAAATATTGCATTCTGACAGCGCTTTTTCCAGTAGAATCCTGACTCCGGTGCGCAATCCTCCAATAATCACGAAACATGCAAATAGATGAAATAACATAAGTATCATCTCCAAATATGAAATATATCCATGAATAACAGCAAATTATGATATAAAATAGTGATGCGAATTGGACGTATCAACTCCCCCCAAGCTTAGACTTCGCTTGTCCCCAAGCGAAACTGAACTCGGTAAACAGGACCACATGTTTATGGAGTGAAGAGCCGATAAATAAAATACGGACAAGAAGCATCATATTCATTCACACAAGACATTCTAGTAAACAACTTCCTCATATAATTCAACTTGAAACAAGTATAAGGTAATCACAAATAAAGGTGCATAAGAAATCATAGTTGGTGATGGCAAACTTCGTTCTTGGTCAGAGAACAATTAACAAGTTATACTTATCTATCGAGCAGCGCTCTCATGTTAAAGTTTATATGGCACAACTTGCATACTCAATCATAATAATCTCCTCATAATCATTGATAACTTTCAAAGCTATATTCATTCGGATAAAACTTGTACTAAACAAGGAAGAGTAAAAGACATGATGAAGTAAATCACAATATAGATGGTTTGATCACAACAACTCAAATGCTTGCTTAAGATGGAGGGAAATAGGTTCTTGACTCAACATAAAGTAAAAGACAGGCCCTTCGCAGAGGGAAGCAGGGATTAAATCATGTGCTAGAGCTTTTTCAGTTTTGAAATCATATAAAGAGAGTAAAAGTAACATTTTGAGAGGTGTTTGTTGTTGTCAACGACTGGTAGCGGGTACTCCAACCCCCTTGCCAGACAAACACTCGAAGAGCGGCTCCCATAAAGTTTATTTTAGGTTGGCACTCATCCCAACCTTTGCTTTCACAAACCATGGCTAACTGAATCCTCGGGTGCCTGCCAACAATCTCATACCATGAAGGAGTGCCTTTTTATTTTAGTTTTATTTAGATGACACTCCTCCCCTCCTTTGCTTTCTCAAGCCATGGCTAACCGAATCCTTGGGTGCCTTCCAACAATCACATACCATGGAGGAGTGTCTATTTATAAAATTATGAAGGTTAATTAATTGGGGCTGGGAACCCCATTGCCAGCTCTTTATGCAAAATTATTGGATAAGCGGATGAAGCCATGATACGTCTCCGACGTATCGATAATTTCTTATGTTCCATGCCACATTATTGATGTTATCTACATGTTTTATGCACACTTTATGTCATATTCGTGCATTTTCTGGAACTAACCTATTAACAAGATGCCGAAGTGCCGATTCTTTGTTTCTGCTGTTTTTGGTTTCAGAAATCCTAGTAAGGAAATATTCTCGGAATTGGACGAAATCAAAGCCCAGGGGCCTATTTTTCCACGAAGCTTCCAGAAGTCCGAAGATGAAACGAAGAGGGGCCACGGGGTGGCCAAACCCTAGGGCGGCGCGGCCCCACCCCTGGCCACGCCGGCCTGTGGTTTGGGCCCCCCGTGCCGCCTCTTGACTTGCCCTTCCGCCTACTTAAAGCCTCCGTGTGAAAACCCCCGATGCAGAGAGCCCACGATACGGAAAACCTTCCAGAGACGCCGCCATGCGCCCGATCCCATCTCGGGGGATCCAGGAGATCGCCTCCGGCACCCTGCCGGAGAGGGGAATCATCTCCCGGAGGACTCTACGCCGCCATGGTCGCCTCCGGTGTGATGTGTGAGTAGTCTACCCCTGGACTATGGGTCCATAGCAGTAGCTAGATGGTTGTCTTCTCCCCATTGTGCTATCATTGTCGGATCTTGTGAGCTGCCTAACATGATCAAGATCATCTATCTGTAATTCTATATGTTGCGTTTGTTGGGATCCGATGAATAGAGAATACTTTTTATGTTGATTATCAAAGTTATATCTACGTGTTGTTTATGATCTTGCATGCTTTCCGTTACTAGTAGATGCTCTGGCCAAGTAGATGCTTGTAACTCCAAGAGGGAGTACTTATGCTCGATAGTGGGTTCATACTGCATTGACACAGGACGTGTGAGAAAGTTCTAAGGTTGTGTTGTCTTGTTGCCACTAGGGATAAAACATTGATGCTATGTCTAAGGATGTAGTTGTTGATTACATTACGCACCATACTTAATGCAATTGTCTGTTGGCTTTGTGCAACTTAATCTTTGGAGGGTTCGGATGATAACTGAAGGTGGACTTTTTAGGCATAGATGCGGTTGGATGGCGGTCTATGTACTTTGTCGTAATGCCCAATTAAATCTCACTATACTCATCATGATATGTATGTGCATGGTCATGCCCTCTTTATTTGTCAATTGCCCAAGCTGTAATTTGTTCACCCAACATGCTGTTCGTCTTATGGGAGAGACACCTCTAGTGAGCTGTGGACCCGGTCCAATTCTCTTTCTTGAAATACAATCTCTTTTGCAATACTTGTTCTACTGTTTTCTGCAAACAATCATCTTCCACACAATACGGTTAATCCTTTGTTACAGCAAGCCGGTGAGATTGACAACCTCACTGTTTCGTTGGGGCAAAGTACTTTGGTTGTGTTGTGCAGGTTCCACATTGGCGCCGGAATCCCTGGTGTTGCGCCGCACTACATCCCGCCGCCATCAACCTTCAACGTGCTTCTTGGCTCCTCCTGGTTCGATAAACCTTGGTTTCTTTCTGAGGGAAAACTTGCTGCTGTGCGCATCATACCTTCCTCTTGGGGTTCCCAACGAACGTGTGAGTTACACGCCATCAAGCATATTTTTACGGCACCGTTCTTGGGAGATCAAGACACGCTGCAAGGGGAGTCTCCACTTCTCAATCTCTTTACTTTGTTTTTGTCTTGCTTAGTTTTATTTACTATTTTGTTTGCTGCACTAAATCAAAATACAAAAAAAATTAGTTACTTGTTTTACTTTATAATATCATGCATGTTTTTATTTCACTAGTTAAGCATAATGGAAAACAACAAAAATATGAGAGATCTTTATGAACTTTATCTTGAATTAGGACATGATGTGTTTGAAGAGAGAATTAAAAAACCCATGGAACTTTATATGCATGCTAATGGGAATGTTATTACTATGGATGCTTTGAACACCATTGTTGCTAATGCTATGGAAAATTCTAAGCTTGGGGAAGCTGGCTCTGATGAGCATGATCTTTTTAGTCCCCCAAGCATTGAGGATAAAATTTTCTTTTATGATTACAATATGCCTCCTATATATGATGATAGCCACTTTGTTGAATTTGCTCCCACTACAACTAATAAAATTGATTATGCTTACGTGGAGAGTAATAATTTTATGCATGAGACTCATGATAAGAATGCTTTATGTGATAGTTACATTGTTGAGTTTGCTCATGATGCTACTGAAAATTATTATGAGAGAGGAAAATATGGTTGTAGAAATTTTCATGTTACTAAAACACCTCTCTATGTGCTGAAATTTTTGAAGCTACACTTGTTTTATCTTCCTATGCTTGTTACTTTGCTCTTCATGAACTTGTTTATTTACAAGATTCCTATGCATAGGAAGCATTTTAGACTTAAATGTGTTTTGAATTTGCCTCTTGATGCTCTCTTTTGCTTCAAATACTATTTCTTGCGAGTGCATCATTAAAATTGCTGAGCCCATCTTAATAGCTATAAAGAAAGAACTTCTTGGGAGATAACCCATGTGTTATTTTCCTACAGTACTTTGTTTTTATTTTGTGTCTTGGAAGTTTTTTACTACTGTAGCAACCTCTCCTTATCTTAGTTTTGTGTTTTGTTGTGCCAAGTTAAGCCGTTGATAGAAAAGTAAGTACTAGATTTGGATTACTGCACAGTTCCAGATTTCTTTGCTGTCACGAATCTGGGTCCACCTCCCTGTAGGTAGCTCAGAAAATTAAGCCAATTTACGTGCATGATCCTCAGATATGTATGCAACTTTCATTCAATTTGAGCATTTTCATTTGAGCAAGTCTGGTGCCATTTTAAAATTCGTCAATACGAACTGTTCTGTTTTGACAGATTCTGCCTTTTATTTCGCTTTGCCTCTTTTGCTATGTTGGATGAATTTCTTTGATCCACTAATGTCCAGTAGCATTATGCAATGTCCAGAAGTGTTAAGAATGATTGTGTCACCTCTGAATATGTCAATTTATATTGTGCACTAACCCTCTAATGAGTTGTTTCGAGTTTGGTGTGGAGGAAGTTTTCAAGGATCAAGAGAGGAGTATGATGCAACATGATCAAGGAGAGTGAAAGCTCTAAGCTTGGGGATGCCCCGGTGGTTCACCCCTGCATATATTAAGAAGACTCAAGCGTCTAAGCTTGGGGATGCCCAAGGCATCCCCTTCTTCATCGACAACATTATCGGTTCCTCCCTGAAACTATATTTTATTCCATCACATCTTATGTGCTTTGCTTGGAGCGTCGGTTTGTTTTTGTTTTTTGTTTTGTTTGAATAAAATGGATCCTAGCATTCACTTTATGGGAGAGAGACACGCTCCGCTGTAGCATATGGACAAGTATGTCCTTGGTTTCTACTCATAGTATTCATGGCGAAGTTTCTCCTTCGTTAAATTGTTATATGGTTGGAATTGAAAAATGATACATGTAGTAATTGCTATTAATGTCTTGGGTAATGTGATACTTGGCAATTGTTGTGCTCATGTTTAAGCTCTTGCATCATATGCTTTGCACCCATTAATGAAGAAATACATAGAGCATGCTAAAATTTGGTTTGCATATTTGGTTTCTCTAAGGTCTAGATAATTTCTAGTATTGAGTTTGAACAACAAGGAAGACGGTGTAGAGTCTTATAATGTTTTCAATATGTCTTTTATGTGAGTTTTGCTGCACCGGTTCATCCTTGTGTTTGTTTCAAATAAGCCTTGCTAGCCTAAACCTTGTATCGAGAGGGAATACTTCTCATGCATCCAAATACTTGAGCCAACCACTATGCCATTTGTGTCCACCATACCTACCTACTACATGGTATTTTCCGCCATTCCAAAGTAAATTGCTTGAGTGCTACCTTTAAAATTCCATCATTCGCCTTACAATATATAGCTCATGGGACAAATAGCTTAAAAACTATTGTGGTATTGAATATGTAATTATGCACTTTATCTCTTATTAAGTTGCTTGTTGTGCGATAACCATGTTCACTGGGGACGCCATCAACTATTCATTGTTGAATTTCATGTGAGTTGCTATGCATGTCCGTCTTGTCTGAAGTAAGAGAGATCTACCACCCTATGGTTAAGCATGCATATTGTTAGAGAAGAACATTGGGCCGCTAACTAAAGCCATGATCCATGGTGGAAGTTTCTGTTTTGGACATATATCCTCAATCTCAAATGAGAAAATTATTAATCGTTGTTACATGCTTATGCATAAAAGAGGAGTCCATTATCTGTTGTCTATGTTGTCCCGGTATGGATGTCTAAGTTGAAGAATAATCAATAGCGAGAAATCCAATGCGAGCTTTCTCCTTAGACCTTTGTACAGGCGGCATAGAGGTACCCCTTTGTGACACTTGGTTAAAACGATTGCATTGTGATGATCCGGTAGTCCAAGCTAATTAGGACAAGGTGCGGGCACTATTAGTACACTATGCATGAGGCTTGCAACTTATAAGATATAATTTACATGATGCATATGCTTTATTACTACCATTGACAAAATTGTTTCATGTTTTCAAAATCAAAGCTCTAGCACAAATATAGCAATCGATGCTTTTCCTCTATGGAGGACCATTCTTTTACTTTCAATGTTGAGTCAGTTCACCTATTTCTCTCCATCTCAAGAAGCAAACACTTGTGTGAACTATGCATTGATTCCTACATACTTGCTTATTGCACTTATTATACTACTCTATGTTGACAATATCCATGAGATATACATGTTACAAGTTGAAAGCAACCGCTGAAACTTAATCTTCTTTTGTGTTGCTTCAATACCTTTACTTTGAATTATTGCTTTATGAGTTAACTCTTATGCAAGACTTAATTGATGCTTGTCTTGAAGTGCTATTCATGAAAAGTCTTTGCTTTATGATTCACTTGTTTACTCATGTCATATACATTGTTTTGATCGCTGCATTCACTACATATGCTTTACAAATAGTATGATCAAGATTATGATGGTATGTCACTCCAGAAATTATACGTATTTATCGTTTTACCTGCTCGGGACGAGCAGAACTAAGCTTGGGGATGCTGATACGTCTCCGACGTATCGATAATTTCTTATGTTCCATGCCACATTCTTGATGTTATCGACATGTTTTATGCACACTTTATGTCATATTCGTGCATGTTACGGAACTAACCTATTAACAAGATGCGAAGTGCCGGTTGCTATTTTACTGCTTGTTTTTGGTTTCAGAAATCCTAGTAAGGAAATATTCTCGGAATTGGACGAAATCAAAGCCCAGGAGCCTATTTTTCCACGAAGCTTCCAGAAGTCCGAAGATGAAACGAAGAGGGGCCACGGGGTGGCCAAACCCTAGGGCGGCGCGGCCCCACCCCTGGCCGCGCCGGCCTGTGGTTTGGGCCCCCCGTGCCGCCTCTTGACTTGCCCTTCCGCCTACTTAAAGCCTCCGTGACGAAACCCCCAGTACCGAGAGCCACGATACGGAAAACCTTCCAGAGACACCGCCAACGCCGATCCCATTTCGGGGGATCCAGGAGATCGCCTCCGGCACCCTGCCGGAGAGGGGAATCATCTCCCGGAGGACTCTACGCCGCCATGGTCGCCTCCGGTGTGATGTGTGAGTAGTCTACCCCTGGACTATGGGTCCATAGCAGTAGCTAGATGGTTGTCTTCTCCCCATTGTGCTATCATTGTCGGATCTTGTGAGCTGCCTAACATGATCAAGATCATCTATACGTAATTCTATATGTTGCGTTTGTTGGGATCCGATGAATAGAGAATACTTGTTATGTTGATTATCAAAGTTATATCTACGTGTTGTTTATGATCTTGCATGCTTTCCGTTACTAGTAGATGCTCTGGCCAAGTAGATGCTTGTAACTCCAAGAGGGAGTACTTATACTCGATAGTGGGTTCATGCCTGCATTGACACAGGACGATGTGAGAAAGTTCTAAGGTTGTGTTGTTCTGTTGCCACTAGGGATAAAACATTGATGCTATGTCTAAGGATGTAGTTGTTGATTACATTACGCACCATACTTAATGCAATTGTCTGTTGCTTTGCAACTTAATACTGGAGGGGGTTCGGATGATAACCTGAAGGTGGACTTTTTAGGCATAGATGCAGTTGGATGGCGGTCTATGTACTTTGTCGTAATGCCCAATTAAATCTCACTATACTCATCATGATATGTATGTGCATGGTCATGCCCTCTTTATTTGTCAATTGCCCAACTGTAATTTGTTCACCCAACATGCTGTTCGTCTTATGGGAGAGACACCTCTAGTGAACTGTGGACCCCGGTCCAATTCTCTTTACTGAAATACAATCTACTGCAATACTTGTTCTACTGTTTTCTGCAAACAATCATCTTCCACACAATACGGTTAATCCTTTGTTACAGCAAGCCGGTGAGATTGACAACCTCACTGTTTCGTTGGGGCAAAGTACTTTGGTTGTGTTGTGCAGGTTCCACGTTGGCGCCGGAATCCCTGGTGTTGCGCCGCACTACATCCCGCCGCCATCAACCTTCAACGTGCTTCTTGGCTCCTCCTGGTTCGATAAACCTTGGTTTCTTTCTGAGGGAAAACTTGCTGCTGTGCGCATCATACCTTCCTCTTGGGGTTCCCAACGAACGTGTGAGTTACACGCCATCAAGCCACTAGTCCATTGGTGAAAGTTTCCCAACAAGATTGAAAGATAAAACACCACATACTTCCTCATGAGCTATAAAACATTGACACAAATAAGAGATAGTAAATTTTGAATTGTTTAAAGGTAGCACACGAAGTATTTACTTGGAATGGCAGAAAATACCATGTAGTGGGTAGTTATGGTGGACACAAATGGCATAGGTTTGGGTTAAGGTTTGGATGCACGAGAAGCATTCCCTCTCGGTACAGGTTTTTGGCTAGCAAGGTTAATTAGCAAGCACAAGAGTTGAGGGAAACAAACAAATATACATGTGATAGAAACAATCATGCATCTTCCTTGTAAGCACAAACAATTTTAACTTCAGAATAATAAGCTAAGGAGCTAACAAGAAAGAAAGACAATGAAACAACATATCTACATGTATTTCTCTTTTCTACTTAAACCTCAAAGTGTTATTGCTATTGACCAATGCTAAGTTTGCCAAAACCAAATAGATTTACTCAATGCTCCCAAAGTGTTACCCATACTAATAACAAGATCAATCATATAATAGAGGTTGCAAACTAAAATAAGATGTGCAATATGTAAATGATAAGACTTCTCATTAATATTTCATAACGATAACTCACACCAAGGGATACATACACAACCAACTAAAGGAGAGATACTTCCACACTGCAACCCATCTTATATGATAACTTCCCTACTCATGATATGACACTACTTGACAGTAAAAAATAAAAGATAGTGATGATGTGATACCGCGGCACTCCCCCAAGCTTGGAACAAACCAAGGGGATGCCAATACCGATGATGAATTACTCCTTCGGCGGTGGTGGTGATGAATTCTTGACAAGCTTCTCAACAAGCTCTTGAAGCTCATCAATCTTGTACATGAGGTTGCGGATCATCTCCGAATTGTGCTCGACGCGGTTAAGAAGTATGTCCGATGGCGAGTCCCAACTCTTGGAGTTATTTCCCCACTCTTCAACTTCAGGCTTCATCCTTCCTGCAGTGTTAGAACGATCTATATCCCAATTGCTAGGCAATGCTGCCTTGGGAGTCCTTTCAATTTGACTATTGTAAATTAGATTGCAGAAGGGGTGGTAAGTGCCTGAAGAAGATGTCTTCGGAGCTAGGTAATGACGTGGAACCCTTCCTCCGGTGCGAATTCTTGCGCTCCTCTTTGCACTAAAAGGGTTATCCACCACCTCGATGCTTGCGATGGTAGCACCCGGGTATGCGCGTGAGTCTTCCTCCACTTCTTCTTCATCTTCTTCCTTGACGCTCTCGTCCACCTCTTTCCACTCGGGATCTTGAATATCTTCATCCGAAAGCCCCTTGCCCTTGTTGTTGGAGACCATGATGCTTCTAGATTGAAAATAGATCCTGGCAGAAACAGCTCGAAACAAAACACGTCGAGAAAACGATATACGGGCCTCCAGGGGTCCGGGAGATTATATAGCAGGAATTTTTACGACACAAGGAAAGTACTAGGTCGAACTAGAGTCGGAGAGGGGCGACGAGGTGGCCACCTCATAGGGCGGCGCGGCCAGGTTGGGGCCCGCACCGGCCTATGGGGGCACGCCCTCGTGCGTCTCCTCCACTCCGTTTCGATCTCGTAATTTTTCATATTTTCCAAAAACAGCAATAACATTGTTCGGAAAGTAAATCGCGAACTTTTTATTACCAGTACTGTTACCTATTCAAAGCCGAGTTCTGGCGGACTGTCAATTTGACCTTTGATGAAAGCCTCCGGTGTTTCCACTCGAATAACATCAACATCTTCATTATAAGAATCACCTGAGATATAATGCTTGAGTCTTTGTCCATTCACCACTTGTGTGGCGTCGCCTTGGAGAGAGCTAATTTTAATTGCTCCTGAACGATACACCTCCTCAACGACATATGGTCCTTCCCATTTCGAGAGTAATTTCCCTGCAAAGAATCTGAGACGAGACCGATACAATAGGACTTTTGTCCCCAATATTAAATTTTCTTTTGATAATTCTTCTATCATGCCATTTCTTAACTTTCTCTTTAAAGAGTTTAGCATTTTCATAAGCTTCACTTCTCCATTCATCTAGAGAACTTAATTGTAGCAACCTCTTCTTACCGGCTAGCTTAGGATCTTTATTTAGTTCTCTTACAGCCCAATAAGCTTTGTGCTCTAGTTCTAAAGGTAAATGACAAGCTTTTCCATAAACCATTTTATACGGTGACATTCCCATGGGATTTTTATAAGCAGTTCTATAAGCCCATAGTGCTTCCTTCAATTTACTAGCCCAATTCTTTCTAGTTTTATTAACAGTCTTTTCCAAGATAGATTTAATCTCTCTATTTGATAGTTCTACTTGCCCACTAGTTTGAGGATGATAAGCGGAAGCAATTCTATGATTAATACCATATTTAGCAAGAGTTTTTCTAAAACCACCATGAATAAAATGAGAACCTCCATCAGTCATAATATATCTAGGAACTCCAAATCGAGGAAAAATAATATCTAAAAGCATTCTTAGAGAGGTCTCACCATCAGCACTTTTTGTAGGTATGGCTTCCACCCATTTAGTAACATAATCAACAGCGACAAGTATATGAGTGTTACCTTCTGAAGAGGGAAAAGGTCCCATGAAGTCAAATCCCCAACAATCAAATGGTTCAATAACAAGAGTATAATTCATAGGCATTTCATTGCGTCTGGAGATATTACCAACCCTTTGACATTCATCACAAGATAAAATAAACTTCCTTGCATCTTTGAAGAGAGTTGGCCAATAAAAACCTGATTGTAGAACCTTTTGCGCGGTTCTGTCTCCGGCGTGATGTCCTCCATAAGCACTACCATGACATTTACTCAGTATCTCTTGTTGTTCATATTCGGGAACACATATTCGTAGAATACCATCCACTCTTTCTTTATATAAGTGTGGGTCATCCCAGAAATAATGCCTCAAGTCATAAAAGAATTTCCTCCTTTGCTGGGCTGAAAAGGTTGGAGGCAAGTACTTGGAAACAATAAAGTTAGCATAATCAGCATACCAAGGACTGTCTCGCGAGCTCACCTTTATTACAGCCAATTGTTCATTTGGAAAACTATCATTAACAGGAACAGGATCATAAGCAATATTTTCCAATCTAGACAAGTTATCAGCAACAGGATTATCAGCACCTTTCCTATCTACAATGTGCAAATCAAATTCTTGCAACAGAAGTACCCATCTAATAAGCCTTGGCTTAGCATCTTTCTTTTGCATAAGGTATCTAATTGCAGCATGATCAGTATGAATCGTAACTTTTGAATCAACAATATAAGATCTAAACTTATCACAAGCAAAGACTACTAACAATTCTTTTTCAGTAGTAGCATAATTTCTTTGAGCAGCATCAAGAGTTTTACTAGCATAATGAATAACATTCAATTTTTTATCTACTCGCTATCCAAGAACAGCGCCTACAGCAAAATCACTAGCATCACACATAATTTCAAAAGGTAAGTTCCAATCAGGAGGTTCAACTATAGGAGCAGTTGTTAAGGCTTTCTTTAGAGTTTCAAAAGCTTCCTTACAATCATCATCAAAAACAAAAGGTACATCTTTTTGAAGAAGATTAGTAAGAGGTTTTGAAATCTTGGAGAAGTCTTTAATAAATCTCCTATAAAACCCAGTATGACCAAGAACACTACGAATACCTTTAACATCCCTGGGATAGGGCATCTTCTCAATTGCTTCAACTTTAGCTCTGTCAACTTCAATACCCCTCTCGGAAATTTTATGTCCCAATACAATTCCTTCATTAACCATAAAGTGGCATTTCTCCCAATTAAGAACAAGGTTAGTTTCTTCACATCTCTGCAAAACTTTATCGAGGTTCCGCAAGCAATTATCAAAAGAATTCCCATAGACAGAAAAATCATCCATGAATAACTCTACAATATTCTCGCAAAAGCCATGAAAAATAGCAGACATGCATCTTTGAAAAGTAGCAGGAGCATTACATAAACCAAAAGGCATACGTCTATAAGCATAAGTTCCATAGGGACAAGTGAAAGTGGTTTTCTCTTGATCCTTAGTTTTAACAGCAATTTGTGAAAACCCAGAATAACCATCAAGAAAGCAAAAATGAGTATTTTTGGATAACCTTTCTAACATTTGATCAATGAAAGGCAAAGGGTAATGATCTTTCTTAGTAACCTTATTAATTTTTCGATAATCAATGCACATTCTATACCCTACAACTACTCTTTGAGGTATGAGCTCATCATTATCATTAGGCACAACTGTCATTCCTCCTTTCTTAGGAACACAATGCACATGACTAACCCATCTACTATCAGCAATAGGATATATAATACCAGCTTCAAGAAGTCTTAATACCTCATTTCTTACCACATCCTTCATCTTAGGAATTAGACGACGCTGATGTTCAACAACAGGCTTTGCATCATCTTCCATATTAATGGCATGTTGGCAAATAGAGGGAGCAATCCCCTTCAAGTCATCAAGAGTATAGCCAATAGCTCCTCGGTGTTTCTTCAGTATTTTCAATAACCTTTCTTCTTCAAACTCTGAAAGCTTAGAGCTAATAATAACAGGATATATTTTCTTATCATCAATATGAGCATATTTAAGATTATCAGGCAATGGTTTTAAATCAAAAACAGGATCTTCCTTTGGTGGTGGTGTTGTACCCAGATCTTCTACCGGTAAATCATGCTTAAGAATAGGTTGACGAAGGAAAATTTCATCAAGCTCATTTCTTTCTTCCCTAAAAACTTCACTCTCACTATTCTCCAAATGTTGCTGCAAAGGATTATTAGGAGCAAGAGCAATAGATTCACACTGTTCAACTCTAAAATCATTATTAGGCGAATCAGCTTTATAAGGAGTTTTTGTAAATTTAGAGAAATTAAACTCATAAGATTCACCAGCAAATTTAGTCAAAATTTTCTCTTTCTTGCAATCTATAATAGCTCCACAAGTATTTAGAAAATGTCTACCAAAAATGATAGGACAATATTTACTAGCAACAGAACCAAGTACCAAAAAGTCAGCAGGATATTTAATCTTACCACATAGAACTTCCACATCTCGAACAATACCAATTGGAGAGATAGTTTCTCTATTAGCCAGCCGAATAACCACATCAATATCTTCAAGTTCACAAGAACCAATTTCGTGCATAATCTTCGTGTAGAGCTCATAAGGAATAGCACTAATACTTGCACCAATATCACATAAACCATAATAACAATGATCACCAATTCTAACGGATAGCATAGGAACACTAGCTTTCCTAGACTTATTAGGATGTGAAACAATATTAGAAGCATCTTCACAGAAAATAATATGACCATCTTCCACATTTTCAGTCGCAAGATCTTTAACTATTGCAACAACAGGTTCAACCTTTATTTGTTCTTCAGGTTCTATAGGTTTCTTTTCACTTTTATTAACCACACTACTTATAACAGAGTACTCCTTCATTTTAGCAGGGAAAGGAGTTTTTTCAATATAAGCTTCAGGAATAACATGATCAACAGTTTCAACTACAACACATTTATTTATAGATGAATCAATTTTATCTTTATACGGTTCATGATACTTATCAAAATTCTTCTTAGGCAATTCATAATGAGAGGCAAAAGCTTTATAAAGATTTGCAACGACTTGAGAATCAAGACCATAAGTAGCACTCATATTACGGAATTTATCAGTATCCATAAAAGCTTCAATGCATTTATAATCATAGTTTATACCTGACTCTCTATCCTTGTCGTTCTCCCATCCTTCAGTATTCTCCTGGATCCGATTAAGAAGGTCCCTTTTAAACTCTTCTTTGTTGCGTGTAAATGATCCAGAACAAGAAGTATCCAGCAAGGTCTTGTCTTGAAAAGAAAGTCTTGCATAGAAATTATCAATAATAATATTACCAGGAAGCTCATGAATGGGGCATTTGAGCATTAAAGACTTCAATCTCCCCCACGCTTGGGCAATACTCTCTCCATCATGAGGCCAAAAATTATATATGCGGTTCCGGTCTTTGTGAATTTCACTTGGAGGATAGAACTTAGAATAAAACCGGGGCACAATATCATTCCATTCAAGAGAATCCCCATTATCCAGTAATTTATACCAATGCGCCGCTTTACCAGACAGTGATATAGGGAATAATTTCTTCCTCACTTCATCCATAGCAATACCTGCACACTTGAATAAACCGCATAATTCATGTAAGAACAGTAAATGCTCTCCAGGATGAACAGTTCCATCCCCTGTATAGCGGTTATCCACAACACGTTCAATAATTTTCATAGGTATTTTGTATGGTATTTCTTCCTCACCAGGTGCCTCATCCACTACCTTTGCAGTAGTAGTAGATTTTCCAAATAAAAATTCAAGAGAAGTGATACGTCCCCGACGTATCCATAATTTCTGTCGTTCCATGCTTGTTTTATGACAATACTTACATGTTTTGCTTGCACTTTATAATGTTTTTATGCGTTTTCCGGAACTAACCTATTAATGAGATGCCACAGTGTCAGTTCCTGTTTTCTGCTGTTTTTGGTTCCAGAAAGGCTGTTCGGGCAATATTCTCGGAATTGGACGAAATCAACGCCAAACCTCCTATTTTTCCCGGAAGGCTCCAGAACACCGAAGAAGAGTCGGAGAGGGGCCAGGGGGCCACCACACCACATGGCGGCGCGGGCTAGACCCTGGCCGCGCCAGCCTAGGGTGTGGCGCCCCCAGGGGCCCCCCTGATATGTCTCCGACGTATCGATAATTTCTTATGTTCCATGCCACATTATTGATGTTATCTACATGTTTTATGCACACTTTATGTCATATTCGTGCATTTTCTGGAACTAACCTATTAACAAGATGCCGAAGTGCCGATTCTTTGTTTCTGCTGTTTTTGGTTTCAGAAATCCTAGTAAGGAAATATTCTCGGAATTGGACGAAATCAAAGCCCAGGGGCCTATTTTTCCACGAAGCTTCCAGAAGTCCGAAGGAGAGACGAAGAGGGGCGACGAGGGGGCCACACCCTAGGGCGGCGCGGCCCCCCCCTTGGCCGCGCGGCCCTATGGTGTGGGGCCCCCGTGCCGCCTCTTGACCTGCCCTTCCGCCTACAAATAGCCTCCGTGATGAAACCCCCGATGCGAGAGCCACGATACGGAAAACCTTCCGAGAGATGCCGCCGCCGCCGATCCCATCTCGGGGGATCCGGAGATCGCCTCCGGCACCTGCCGGAGAGGGGAATAATATCCCGGAGGACTCTACACCGCCATGGTCGCCTCCGGTGTGATGAGTGAGTAGTCTACCCCTGGACTATGGGTCCATAGCAGTAGCTAGATGGTTGTCTTCTCCCCATTGTGCTATCATTGTCGGATCTTGTGAGCTGCCTAACATGATCAAGATCATCTATATGTAATTCTATATGTTGCGTTTGTTGGGATCCGATGAATAGAGAATACTTGTTATGTTGATTATCAAAGTTATATCTATGTGTTGTTTATGATCTTGCATGCTCTCCGTTACTAGTAGATGCTCTGGCCAAGTAGATGCTTGTAACTCCAAGAGGGAGTACTTATGCTCGATAGTGGGTTCATGCCTGCATTGACACACAGGACGATGTGAGAAAGTTCTAAGGTTGTGTTGTCTTGTTGCCACTAGGGATAAAACATTGATGCTATGTCTAAGGATGTAGTTGTTGATTACATTACGCACCATACTTAATGCAATTGTGCATTTGCTTTGCAACTTAATACTGAAGGGGTTCGGATGATAACTTTGAAGGTGGACTTTAGGCATAGATGCGGTTGGATGGCGGTCTATGTACTTTGTCGTAATGCCCAATTAAATCTCACTATACTCATCATGATATGTATGTGCATGGTCATGCCCTCTTTATTTGTCAATTGCCCAAGCTGTAATTTGTTCACCCAACATGCTTGTTTGTCTTATGGGAGAGACACCTCTAGTGAGCTGTGGACCCCGGTCCAATTCTCTTTCTTGAAATACAATCTCTGCAATCTTGTTCTCTTGTTTTCTGCAAACAATCATCTTCCACACAATACGGTTAATCCTTTGTTACAGCAAGCCGGTGAGATTGACAACCTCACTGTTTCGTTGGGGCAAAGTACTTTGGTTGTGTTGTGCAGGTTCCACGTTGGCGCCGGAATCCCTGGTGTTGCGCCGCACTACATCCCGCCGCCATCAACCTTCAACGTGCTTCTTGGCTCCTCCTGGTTCGATAAACCTTGGTTTCTTTCTGAGGGAAAACTTGCTGCTGTGCGCATCATACCTTCCTCTTGGGGTTCCCAACGAACGTGTGAGTTACACGCCATCAAGCATATTTTCTGGCGCCGTTGCCGGGGAGATCAAGACACGCTGCAAGGGGAGTCTTCACTTCTCAATCTCTTTACTTTGTTTTTGTCTTGCTTATTTTTATTTACTACTTTGTTTGCTGCACTAAATCAAAATACAAAAAAATTAGTTGCTAGTTTTACTTTACTTGCTATCTTGTTTGCTATATCAAAAACACAAAAAAATTAGTTTACTTGCATTTACTTTATCTAGTTTGCTTTATTTATTGTCTTGCACTCTATATCAAAAACACAAAAAAAATTAGTTACTTTTGTTACCATGTCTAGCTCTGAACCTGTTACTTCTTCGCTTTGAAGAATTAGTCTTCACTTTTAAACAAGGGGATGAGGAGAGTTTTAAGGATGCTTGGTCTAGAATTTTTACTTCTTATCGTAAAACTGAACCTCAAATGACTCTAAGTTTGCTCCTTAGTAATTTTTATTTTGGTCTTATGGTTCGCTATAGATATGCTTTGGATACTTTAGTGGGAGGAGATTTCCTTCATTGCAATGGGGATCAAGCTTTTAATGCCATAAAGAAGTTGGTTGCATCACATGATTCAGCTAATAACTTTGATTCAGCCCTCACTAGCATATATAGTAGATTAAATAATCTCGAGATAAGTACATCTCGCTTGAATGATAACTATTGCCACGTTCGTAATCGTCTTGAACAAGTTTTAGTGAACTCTAAACTCTCATTGTGGGATCCTGCTGTTAGAATTGTTATCGGTGATCGAACTCTCCATGCCTCTTTGTGATATTATGTATGAATTTTGCCTTATGCCAGACAGTATTGACAAATCTATGAAACTTTGGGGAGTTGATGAAGGAGGAGAAGAAATAACTCTCGTAGATAACTCTACTATAATTCCTAAAGGAATAGCCGCAGGTGTGCATACAACCATTTTTGGAAGGACAATATCCATTGATTATCTTGTTATTGAAACAGGAAAACTCACACTCGGAAGATCCCTGCTGAAACTATTGGGAGCAGTCATTGATGTTGGAGAAGGCACTCTGAAATTCACCTCTATACCGGGGGGAAATCATATATTTCCTAAACCCAAGGGAAAGAAAAACAATAAGAAAGGTAAGGGTAAAGCCCAAGGTAAGGTTGACACACCATCTCTCGATAATACTTGATACACACTTTCTGCGCCTAGCTGAAAGGCGTTAAAGAAAAGCGCTTATGGGAGACAACCCATGTTTTACCTACAGTACTTTGTTTTTATTTTGTGTCTTGGAAGTTGTTTACTACTGTAGCAACCTCTCCTTATCTTAGTTTTGTGTTTTGTTGTGCCAAGTTAAGCCGTTGATAGAAAAGTAAGTACTAGATTTGGATTACTGCGCAGTTCCAGATTTCTTTGCTGTCACGAATCTGGGTCCACCTCCCTGTAGGTAACTCAGAAAATTAAGCCAATTTACGTGAGTGATCCTCAGATATGTACGCAACTTTCACTCAATTTGAGCATTTTCATTTGAGCAAGTCTGGTGCCATTTTAAAATTCGTCAATACGAACTGTTCTGTTTTGACAGATTCTGCATTTTATTTCGCATTGCCTCTTTTGCTATGTTGGATGAATTTCTTTAATCCACTAATGTCCAGTAGCATTATGCAATGTCCAGAAGTGTTAAGAATGATTGTGTCACCTCTGAATATGTCAATTTATATTGTGCACTAACCCTCTAATGAGTTGTTTCGAGTTTGGTGTGGAGGAAGTTTTCAAGGATCAAGAGAGGAGTATGATGCAACATGATCAAGGAGAGTGAAAGCTCTAAGCTTGGGGATGCCCCGGTGGTTCACCCCTGCATATATCAAGAAGACTCAAGCGTCTAAGCTTGGGGATGCCCAAGGCATCCCCTTCTTCATCGACAACATTATCAGGTTCCTCCCCTGAAACTATATTTTTATTCCATCACATCTTATGTGCTTTTTCTTGGAGCGTCGGTTTGTTTTTGTTTTTTTTTGTTTTGTTTGAATAAAATGGATCCTAGCATTCACTTTATGGGATAGAGACACGCTCCGCTGTAGCATATGGACAAGTATGTCCTTGGTTTCTACTCATAGTATTCATGGCGAAGTTTCTCCTTCGTTAAATTGTTATATGGTTGGAATTGGAAAATGATACATGTAGTAATTGCTATAAATGTCTTGGGTAATGTGATACTTGGCAATTGTTGTGCTCATGATTAAGCTCTTGCATCATATGCTTTGCACCCATTAATGAAGAAATACATAGAGCATGCTAAAATTTGGTTTGCATATTTGGTTTCTCTAAGGTCTAGATAATTTCTAGTATTGAGTTTGAACAACAAGGAAGACGGTGTAGAGTCTTATAATGTTTACAATATGTCTTTTATGTGAGTTTTGCTGCACCGGTTCATCCTTGTGTTTGTTTCAAATAGCCTTGCTAGCCTAAACCTTGTATCGAGAGGGAATACTTCTCATGCATCCAAAATACTTGAGCCAACCACTATGCCATTTGTGTCCACCATACCTACCTACTACATGGTATTTCTCCGCCATTCCAAAGTAAATTACTTGAGTGCTACCTTTAAAATTCCATCATTCACCTTTGCAATATATAGCTCATGGGACAAATAGCTTAAAAACTATTGTGGTACTGAATTTGTAATTATGCACTTTATCTCTTATTAAGTTGCTTGTTGTGCGATAACCATGTTCACTGGGGACGCCATCAACTATTCATTGTTGAATTTCATGTGAGTTGCTATGCATGTCCGTCTTGTCTGAAGTAAGAGAGATCTACCACCTTATGGTTAAGCATGCATATGTTAGAGAAGAACATTGGGCCGCTAACTAAAGCCATGATCCATGGTGGAAGTTTCAGTTTTGGACAACAATCCTCAAATCTCAAATGAGAAAATTATTAATTGTTGTTATATGCTTATGCATAAAAGAGGAGTCCATTATCTGTTGTCTATGTTGTCCCGGTATGGATGTCTAAGTTGAAGAATAATCAATAGCGAGAAATCCAATGCGAGCTTTCTCCTTAGACCTTTGTACAGGCGGCATAGAGGTACCCCTTTGTGACACTTGGTAAAAACAATGCATTGTGATGATCCGGTAGTCCAAGCTAATTAGGACAAGGTGCGGGCACTATTAGTACACTATGCATGAGGCTTGCAACTTATAAGATATAATTTACATGATGCATATGCTTTATTACTACCGTTGACAAAATTGTTTCATGTTTTCAAAATCAAAGCTCTAGCACAAATATAGCAATCGATACTTTTCCTCTATGGAGGACCATTCTTTTACTTTCAATGTTGAGTCGGTTCACCTATTTCTCTCCACCTCAAGAAGCAAACACTTGTGTGAACTATGCATTGATTCCTACATACTTGCTTATTGCACTTATTATATTACTCTATGTTGACAATATCCATGAGATATACATGTTACAAGTTGAAAGCAACCGCTGAAACTTAATCTTCTTTTGTGTTGCTTCAATACCTTTACTTTGAATTATTGCTTTATGAGTTAACTCTTATGCAAGACTTATTAATGCTTGTCTTGAAGTGCTATTCATGAAAAGTCTTTGCTTTATGATTCACTTGTTTACTCATGTCATATACATTGTTTTGATCGCTGCATTCACTACATATGCTTTACAAATAGTATGATCAAGATTATGATGGCATGTCACTCCAGAAATTATACTGTGTTATCGTTTTACACCTGCTCGGGACGACGAGCAGAACTAAGCTTGGGGATGCTGATACGTCTCCGACGTATCGATAATTTCTTATGTTCCATGCCACATTATTGATGTTATCTACATGTTTTATGCACACTTTATGTCATATTCGTGCATTTTACGGAACTAACCTATTAACAAGATGCCAGAAGTGCCGATTCTTTGTTTCTGCTGTTTTTGGTTTGAGAAATCCTAGTAAGGAAATATTCTCGGAATTGGACGAAATCAAAGCCCGGGGGCCTATTTTTCCACGAAGCTTCTAGAAGTCCGAAGGAGAGACGAAGAGGGGCGACGAGGGGGCCACACCCTAGGGCGGCGCGGCCCCCCCTTGGCCGCGCGGCCCTGTGGTGTGGGGCCCCCGTGCCGCCTCTTGACCTGCCCTTCCGCCTACAAATAGCCTCCGTGACGAAACCCCCAGTACCGAGAGCCACGATACGGAAAACCTTCCAGAGACGCCGCCGCCGATCCCATCTCGGGGGATCCGGAGATCGCCTCCGGCACCCTGCCGAGAGGGGAATCATCTCCGGAGGACTCTACACCGCCCTGGTCGCCTCCGGTGTGATGAGTGAGGAGTCTACCCCTGGACTATGGGTCCATAGCAGTAGCTAGATGGTTGTCTTCTCCCCATTGTGCTATCATTGTTGGATCTTGTGAGCTGCCTAACATGATCAAGATCATCTATCTGTAATTCTATATGTTGCGTTTGTTGGGATCCGATGAATAGAGAATACTTGTTATGTTGATTATCAAAGTTATATCTATGTGTTGTTTATGATCTTGCATGCTCTCCGTTACTAGTAGATGCTCTGGCCAAGTAGATGCTTGTAACTCCAAGAGGGAGTACTTATGCTCGATAGTGGGTTCATGCCTGCATTGACACAGGACGATGTGAGAAAGTTCTAAGGTTGTGTTGTGCTGTTGCCACTAGGGATAAAACATTGATGCTATGTCTAAGGATGTAGTTGTTGATTACATTACGCACCATACTTAATGCAATTGTCTGTTGCTTTGCAACTTAATACTGGAAGGGGTTCGGATGATAACCTGAAGGTGGACTTTTTAGGCATAGATGCAGTTGGATGGCGGTCTATGTACTTTGTCGTAATGCCCAATTAAATCTCACTATACTCATCATGATATGTATGTGCATGGTCATGCCCTCTTTATTTGTCAATTGCCCAACTGTAATTTGTTCACCCAACATGATGTTTGTCTTATGGGAGAGACACCTCTAGTGAACTGTGGACCCCGGTCCAATTCTCTTTACTGAAATACAATCTACTGCAATACTGTTCTACTGTTTTACGCAAACAATCATCTTCCACACAATACGGTTAATCCTTTGTTACAGCAAGCCGGTGAGATTGACAACCTCACTGTTTCGTTGGGGCAAAGTACTTTGGTTGTGTTGTGCAGGTTCCACGTTGGCGCCGGAATCCCTGGTGTTGCGCCGCACTACATCCCGCCGCCATCAACCTTCAACGTGCTTCTTGGCTCCTCCTGGTTCGATAAACCTTGGTTTCTTTCTGAGGGAAAACTTGCTGCTGTGCGCATCATACCTTCCTCTTGGGGTTCCCAACGAACGTGTGAGTTACACGCCATCACCCCCTGCGCCGCCTCTTCGCCTATAAAATCCCTTTCGACCTAAAAACACCGTACCATTTGACGAAACTCCAGAAAGACTCCAGGGGCGCCGCCACCGTCGCGAAACTCCAATTCGGGGGACAGAACTCTGTTCCGGCACCCTGCCGGAACGGGGAAGTGCCCCCGGAAGCCATCTCCATCAACGCCACCACCTCCGCCATGCTCCGTGAGTAGTTCCCCTATGGACTACGGGTTCTAGCAGTAGCTATGTCGGTATACTCTCCCCCATGTACTTCAATACAATGGTCTCATGAGCTGCCTTACATGATTGAGATTCATCTGATGTAATCGGTGTTGTGTTTGTTGGGATCCGATGGATGATACATTATGATTAGTCTATCTATAAAGTTTGTGAAGTTATTGTTGCTGCAATCTTGTTATGCTTAATGCTTGTCACTAGGGCCCGAGTGGCATGATCTTAGATTTGAGCTTTATAATTATTGCTTAGATTGTATCTACAAGTTGTATGCACATGTCACTGTCCGGAACCAATGGCCCCGAAGTGAGAAGAATCGGGACAACCGGAGGGGATGGTAGTGATGTGAGGATCACATGTTTTCACGGTGTGTTAATGCTTTGCTCCGGTACTCTATTAAAAGGAGTACCTTAATATCCAGTAGTTTCCCTTGAGGCCCGGCTGCCACCGGCTGGTAGGACAAAAGATGTTGTGCAAGTTTCTCATTGCGAGCACGTACGACTTTATACGGAAAACATGCCTACATAATTAATAAGCCTGATGTTCTATCTTAATGCTTTGATTCCTATCAATTGCCCAACTGTAATTTGTTCACCCAACACTTGTCACTTATTGGAGAGTTACCACTAGTGTAGATCGCTGGGAACCCCGGTCCATCTCTCATCATAATATACTCGTTCTATATGTCATTAGAAGTAGTATCAACTATCTTCTTGTGCCATCGCTCTCATATTGCTATTACTGCTGCTGTGTTACTGTTACTACTGCTCTCATATTACTGCTACTTTCACATCACCCCTGTTGCTAGTGCTTTTCCAGGTGTAGCTGAATTGACAACTCAGTTGTTAAGGCTTATAAGTATTCTTTACCTCCCCTTGTGTCGAATCAATAAATTTGGGTTATACTACCCTCGAAGACTGCCGCGATCCCCTATACTTGTGGGTCATCAAGGCATTTTACGGCGCCGTTGCCGGGGAGGCATAGCTCTACTCATAAGTTCACCTGGGGAGTACACTCTACCTCTCTCTCTGTTTTATTTTATTTTGTTTTGCTTAGTTTACTTTTTCCTAGTTTACTTGTGCTTAGTTTATTTCTGTCTAGTATTACTTTGCTTAGTTTACTTTTGTCTAGTTTATTTCACTCTTGTTTTATTTTCCTCATATACCCAAAAATCCATAAAAATTTGAAAAACCGAAAAATTAAAAACTGCTGTTATGGGAGAACCAACAACCTACTTGGAGCTCATAGAATGTTATAATAATTATAGGAAATCAAGAGCTGGTGAAGTAATGAGTGCTATGATAGAAAAAGTGAATACAATTGCTAAAATCTTGCTTAAACGCCATGATATAAACTGTTGCTCTCAACAGGATACTAAACATCTTAAATTTCAATGTGGCTTTAGTGAGGAATTTTTAATTAAGAACTATAATCGGAATTGCTATATTCATTATGGGTTCGAAGAGGTAGAACAATTTGTCGTGTTTATGGGAGCCTCTGAGATCGAATCCTTCATGGTTGAGAATTATGAAACTTGTGTTGTTTGTAAGGACCTTAAAGATTATGTCTCTTCTATCCTTAATTGTTGCATAGAATGCTTCGGTGATAATCCTTATATCATTGATTATAAAGAGAGACTCATTAATGCACAAGAATGCACTCACAATTTGCAGGAACCTGTGGAAGAAGAAATTGATGAACCTGAAAGCTCATTGGATGAAAAAGAGGAGGAAATTGATGAACCTGAAAGCTCATTGGATGAAAAAGAGGAGGAGAGCGGCAGACAAAAGGAGGAAGAATGGATTAGCTACCCATGCCAACCTTCTAATGAGAGTAACTCTTTATCTCTTACACTATTTGATTGTCCTCCATGCTTACCGGAAGAAGTTGAGTGTTATGTTCCTGTGGATTCTCTTGAAATAGTACCTATGAGTAATACTTGTGAGAATGATTATGCTACTGTTATTTATGATAATCCATGCTACTTTGATAAATCTTATGATAATGCTTTGTTTGTGCCTGATGTCGAAATGCATGGTACTAAAGAATTTTGCTTGGCAAATGTTTATGATAAAGCTTTAGATGATGGTCCTATGTTACTTGATAATATTAATTGTACTACTAATGAAAATGGGATTGGAGAATTCTTGACTTATTCTATGAGTCCCATATCTCTTGATATTGATCAATCATCATGTTATGTTATTGATAAAAGTGAGTTTGAAAGTTTTAATCCCGCTATTCTTGAACTTGATAAGAATTATGTGTTTGGAAATCATGAAAAGTATGCTGCATGTGATAGCTATATTGTTGAGTTTGTTCATGAAGCTACTGAAAATTATTATGAGAGAGGAAAATATGGTTGTAGAAATTTGCATGGTACTAAAACACCTCTCTATGTGCTTAAAATTTTGAAGTTACACTTGTTCTATCTTCCTATGCTTGTTACTTTGCTTTTCATGAACTTGTTTATTTACAAGATTCCTTTGCATAGGAAGCATGTTAGACTTAAATGTGTTTTGGATTTGCCTCTTGATGCTCTCTTTTGCTTCAAATACTATTTCTTGCGAGTGCATCATTAAAACTGCTGAGCCCATCTTAATGGCTATAAAGAAAGCAACTTCTTGGGAGATAACCCATGTGTTATTTTGCTACAGTACTTTATTTTATATTTGTGTCTTGGAAGTTGTTTACTACTGTAGCAACCTCTTCTTATCTTAGTTTTGTGTTTTGTTGTGCCAAGTGAAGCCTCTAATTGAAGGTTGATACTAGATTTGGATTTCTGCGCAGAAACAGATTTGTATCTGTCACGAATCTGGGCTGTTTTCTCTGTAGAAAAATCATAAAAATATGACAATTTACGTGCGTGTTCCTCAGATATGTACGCAACTTTCATTTGTTTTGAGTTTTCTGATTTGAGCAACGGAAGTATTTATTTAAAATTCGTCTTTACTGGCTGTTCTGTTTTGGCAGATTCTGTCTCTGTTTTTTGCATTGTCTCTTGTGGACTTTAAGCGAGGTTTTCTAGACGTAGAGGGCTGTAGCTAATGTTTTATTGAGTTCTTGCAATGTGCCATTACAGGACCAAGGTGGATTCAAATTTTTTGAGTACTAACCCCTCTAATGAAGTTTATGGGAAGTTTGTTGTGAAGGAAGTTTTCAAGGGTCAAGAGAGGAGAATGATATATGATCAAGAAGAGTGAAAAGTCTAAGCTTGGGGATGCCCCCGTGGTTCATCCCTGCATATTTCAAGAAGACTCAAGCGTCTAAGCTTGGGGATGCCCAAGGCATCCCCTTCTTCATCAACTTATCAGGTTTCCTCCCCTGAAACTATATTTTTATTCGGTCACATCATATGTGCTTTACTTGGAGCGTCTGTATGTTTTATTTTTGTTTGTGTTTGAATAAATTCGGATCCTAGCAATCCTTTTTTGGGAGAGACACACGCTCCGCTTTTTCATATGAACACTTGTTCTTCGTTTTACTTTTAATGTTCAATGATAAAAGTTGGAAGCTACATCACTTATTCTTATTTGGTTGGAAACAGAAAATGCCTCATATGTCTTGGATAATTTGACACTTGGCAATTGTTTTGAGCTCTCAAGTAGATCATAAGTTTTTGCATGTAGTTTAAACCTATTAGTGGAGAACTACCGTAAAGCTTGTTAAAATTGGTTTGCATAATTGATCTCTCTTAAGGTCTAGATATTTTCTGGTAAAAGTGTTTGAGCAACAAGGAAGACAGTGTAGAGTATTATAATGCTTGCAATATGTTCTTATGTAAGTTTTGCTGTACCGGTTCATACTTGTGTTTGCTTCAAACAACCTTGCTAGCCCAAAGCCTTGTACTGAGAGAGAATGCTTCTCGTGCATCCAAAACCTTGAGCCAAAACCTATGCCATTTGTGTCCACCATACCTACCTACTATGTGGTATTTCCTGCCATTCCAAAGTAAATTGCTTGAGTGCTACCTTTAAACAATTCAAAATGCTTCTCAATTTGTGTTTATGTTTCATAGCTCATGAGGAAGTATGTGGTGTTTAGCTTTCAACCTTGTCATTTATTTCTGACGGACTCTCATATGGACTAGTGGCACATCCGCTTATCCAATAATTTTGCAAAAAGAGCTGGCAATGGGATTCCCAGTCCCGAATTAATTAACTTAAATAGACACTCCTCCATGGTTTGTGATTGTTGGACGGCACCCGAAGGATTCGGTTAGCCATGGCTTGTGTAAGCAAAGGTTGGGGGGAGTGTCATCATCATAATAAAACTAAAATAAAAAGGCACTCCTTCATGGTATGAGATTGTTGGCAGGCACCCGAGGATTCGGTTAGCCATGGTTTGTGAAAGAAAGGTTGGAAGGAGTGCCACATAAATATGCAAATAATTCATGGGAGCCGCTCTTGAAAGTCCGGTTGGCGAGGTAGTTAGAGTACCCACTACCATTCATTGACAACAACAAACACCTCTCAAAACTTTACTTTTATGCTCTCTCTATGTTTTCAAAATCAAAGCTCTAGCACAAATATAGCAATCGATGCTTTCCTCTTTGAAGGGCCATTCTTTTACTTTATGTTGAGTCAGTTCACCTATTCCTTCCACCTTAGAAGCAAACACTTGTGTCAACTGTGCATTGATTCTTACATACTTGCATATTTGCATTCATCATATTACTTTGTGTTGACAATTATCCATGAGATATGCATGTTGAAAGTTGAAAGCAACCGCTGAAACTTATATCTTCCTTTGTGTTGCTTCGATGCTTTTACTTTGAATCTATTGCTTTATGAGTTAACTCTTGTGCATGACTTTTGATGCTTGTCTTGAAAGTACTATTCATGAAAAGTTTTGCTATATGTTATCTATTTGTTAGCAACTATAGATCATTGCCTTGAGTCACTTCATTCATTTCATATGCTTTGTAATGGTATGATCAAGGTTATGTAAGTAGCATGTCACTACAGAAATTATTCTTTTTATCGTTTACCTGCTCGGGACGGCGAGAACTAAGCTTGGGGATGCTGATACGTCCCCGACGTATCCATAATTTCTGTCGTTCCATGCTTGTTTTATGACAATACTTACATGTTTTGCTTGCACTTTATAATGTTTTTATGCGTTTTCCGGAACTAACCTATTAACGAGATGCCACAGTGCCAGTTCCTGTTTTTTGCTGTTTTTGGTTCCAGAAAGGCTGTTCGGGCAATATTCTCGGAATTGGACGAAATCAACGCCAAACCTCCTATTTTTCCCGGAAGGCTCCAGAACACCGAAGAAGAGTCGGAGAGGGGCCAGGGGCCACCACACCACATGGCGGCGCGGGCCAGACCCTGGCCGCGCCAGCCTAGGGTGTGGCGCCCCCAGGTGCCCCCCTGCGCCGCCTCTTCGCCTATAAAATCCCTTTCGACCTAAAAACACCGTACCATTTGACGAAACTCCAGAAAGACTCCAGGGGCGCCGCCACCGTCGTGAAACTCCAATTCGGGGGACAGAACTCTGTTCCGGCACCCTGCCGGAACGGGGAAGTGCCCCCGGAAGCCATCTCCATCAACGCCACCGCCTCCGCCATGCTCCGTGAGTAGTTCCCCTATGGACTACGGGTTCTAGCAGTAGCTATGTCGGTATACTCTCCCCCATGTACTTCAATACAATGGTCTCATGAGCTGCCTTACATGATTGAGATTCATCTGATGTAATCGGTGTTGTGTTTGTTGGGATCCGATGGATGATACATTATGATTAGTCTATCTATAAAGTTTGTGAAGTTATTGTTGCTGCAATCTTGTTATGCTTAATGCTTGTCACTAGGGCCCGAGTGGCATGATCTTAGATTTGAGCTTTATAATTATTGCTTAGATTGTATCTACAAGTTGTATGCACATGTCACTGTCCGGAACCAATGGCCCCGAAGTGAGAAGAATCGGGACAACCGGAGGGGATGGTAGTGATGTGAGGATCACATGTTTTCACGGTGTGTTAATGCTTTGCTCCGATACTCTATTAAAAGGAGTACCTTAATATCCAGTAGTTTCCCTTGAGGCCCGGCTGCCACCGGCTGGTAGGACAAAAGATGTTGTGCAAGTTTCTCATTGCGAGCACGTACGACTATATACGGAAAACATGCCTACATAATTAATAAGCCTGATGTTCTATCTTAATGCTTTGATTCCTATCAATTGCCCAACTGTAATTTGTTCACCCAACACTTGTCACTTATTGGAGAGTTACCACTAGTGTAGATCGCTGGGAACCCCGGTCCATCTCTCATCATAATATACTCGTTCTATATGTCATTAGAAGTAGTATCAACTATCTTCTTGTGCCATCGCTCTCATATTGCTATTACTGCTGCTGTGTTACTGTTACTACTGCTCTCATATTACTGCTACTTTCACATCACCCCTGTTGCTAGTGCTTTTCCAGGTGCAGCTGAATTGACACTCAGTTGTTAAGGCTTATAAGTATTCTTTACCTCCCCTTGTGTCGAATCAATAAATTTGGGTTATACTACCCTCGAAGACTGCCGCGATCCCCTATACTTGTGGGTCATCAAGAAGATCTCTCCATAATGAATTATGGCAGCAGGCAGAAATAAAATCAGCACAAACAGTAAAGGTTTCCCTTACCAATTCCACTTACCAATAGCGCTTCACTACCCGGCAACGGCGCCAGAAAATAGTCTTGATGACCCACAAGTATAGGGGGTGTATCGTAGTATTTTCGATAAGTAAGAATGTCGATCCCAATGAGGAGCAGAAGGTGTTGACAAGCAGTTTCGATGCAGGATTCACTGTAAATGCTCACAGACAAGTATTCAGGGGGTTTTGATGTAGCAGTTGAACAAAGTACGAGTAAGTAAAGTGCGAGAGTAACAATTGCAGCAAGTGGCCCAATCCTTTTTAGCACAAAGGATAAGCCGGTTTGTTTACTTATAATGACCAAACGTTCTTGAGGACACACGGGATTTTAGTCTAGTGCTTTCATTTCATATAGCTAATTAATCTTCATTGTTTTGATAAGTGTTGTGTGGGTGAACCTATGCTAATGCACCGCCCTTTCTAGGACTAATACATACTTGTGATTATACCCCTTGCAAGCATCCGCAACTACAAGAAAGTAATTAAGATAAATCTAACCACAGCCTTAAACTCTGAGATCCTGTTATCCCTCCTGCATCGATATACCAACGGGGGTTCAGATTTCTGTCACTCCGGCAACCCCGCAATTAGCAAACGAGTACAAGATGTATTTCCCTAGGCCCATAAAGGTGAAGTATCATGTAGTCGACGTTCACATGACACCACTAGAAGAATAACACCACAACTTAAATATCATAACATCGAATATTACTCAACCATACTTCACTACTAACATTTAGACTTCACCCATGTCCTCAAGAACTAAACGAACTACTCACGAGACATCATATGGAACATGATCAGAGGTGATATGATGATGAATAACAATCTGAACATAAACCTTGGTTCAATGGTTTCACTCAATAGCATCAATAACAAGTAGAAATCAATACCGGGAGAGTTTCCCCTATCAAACAATCAAGATCCAACCCAAATTGTTACAGCGGTGACGACGTGCAGCGGTGGAGACGGTGGTGATGATGATGGAGATGATGACGATGGTGATGGAGATGATGTCCAGCTCGATGACGGTGACGATGGCGTCGATTTCCCCCTCCGGGAGGGAATTTCCCTGGCGGATCTCAGCCTGCCGGAGAGCTCTTTTCTCTCTGGTGTTCTCCACCCCGCAGAGGCAGCTGTGACTCTTCGCGACTGTCCCCCCGGAGCTTAGGTTTTCGGGACGAAGAAATACGCGAATTAGAGGAGGCCAGAGGGGGCTGTGGGCCCCCTCCCCACAAGGCGGCGCGGCCAGGCCTTGGCCCGCGCCGGCCTGTGAGGTGGGCCCATGGCGGCCCTCCTCGGCTCCCCCTTCTGGCTCCCTTCGTCTTCTGGAAAAATAGGAATTTTCATATAATTTCTGTCAATTGTTGATCTTCTGAAATATTGCATTCTGACGGCGCTTTTTCCAGCAGAATCCTGACTCCGGTGCGCGATCCTCCAATAATCACGAAACATGCAAAATAGATGAAATAACATAAGTATCATCTCCAAATTATGAAATATATCAATGAATAACAGCAAATTATGATATAAAATAGTGATGCAAATTGGACGTATCAGTCTCGTTCATCCCCTCGTTGCTACCGTCTTCTAGATTGCATCTTGGCTTGGATTGCGTTCTCGCGGTAGGAATTTTTTGTTTTCTATGCTACGAATCCCATCAGTGGTATCAGAGCTGTGTCTATGCATAGATTGGTTGCACGAGTAGAACACAATTGTTTTGTGGGCGTTGATGCTTTGTTGTCTTTAGTTCGTGTACTTTGCATCTTGCGGCATGGTGGGATGAAGCGGCTCGGGCTAACTTTACATGACCACGTTCATGAGACTTGCTCCACGTTCGACATGCAACTTGTATTGCATAAGTGGCTTTGCGGGTGTCTGTCTCTCCCACCATAGTTAAGATTCAATTTACTCTTTCTATTGACAACACTAGTATCACCGTTGTGGTTCATGTTCGTAGGTAGATTGGATCTTACTCGAAAACCCTAAACCACGTAAAATATGCAAACCAAATTAGAGACGTCTAACTTATTTTTGCAGGGTTTGGTGATGTGATATGGCCATGATGTGATGATGAATATGTATGAGATGATCATTATTGTATTGTGGAAACCGGCAGGAGCCTTATGGTTGTCTTTAAATTTCATGTTGAGTAGTATTTCAAAGTAGTTGTAATAGTTGCTACATGAGGTGAACAACCATGAAGACAGTGCCATGGACCTTGACGCTACACCGACGATGATGGAGATCATGCCCGTTGATGATGGAGATCATGTCCATGCTTTGGAGATGAAGATCGAAGGCGCAAAGACTAAAGGGCCATATCATATCACATATGAATTGCATGTGATGTTAATCCTTTATGCATCTTATTTTGCTTAGAACGCGACGGTAGCATTATAAGATGATCCCTCACATTAATATCAAGATAATAAAGTGTTCTCCCCTCGTATGCACCGTTGATATAGTTCGTCGTTTTGAAGCATCTCGTGATGATCGGATGTGATAGACTCAACGTTCACATACCACGGGTGTAAGCCATGTTGCACACGCGGAATACTTGGGTTTGCTTGACGAGCCTAGCATGTACAGACATGGCCTCGGGACAACGGAAACCGAAAGGTTGAACACGAGTCATATGGATGATATGATCAACATGTTGATGTTCACCATTGAAGCTACATCATCTCACGTGATGATCGGTTTTGGTGTAGTGGATTTGGATCGTGTATCACTTAACAACTATGATGGATGTTGTATTAAGTGGCAGTTTATTAGTAATTAGATTAAAACATGAACTAATTATCATAAACATAGTGTAAGTAGTATTTTGAATTAATTTTGTAGTATTGGCATCCGTTTTCTACCATGCGCTAGTCTTGTAATTGAGATAGAAATATTGTTAAGTCTGACAAGAAACTTTACGGACTGGTACCGTATTGTTAAAGAATCTAGAAATGATTAAGTCCTATTGCAAAATTTTAGTAAACCTCACATTGTTGATTCAAAGAGCTATGGTTTCAATTAGTACCTAAAGTTATCTTGTCTCCGTGAAACTTGAATTCAAATCTGTTTGAAAAGTAAGGAGCTGAAAATTTAGTTTTTAGAGATAATCAAGGTATGAGATATATGAGATATCTAAGACCTTATTGCAAGATGATAGAATATAATTTGGTGAGACTACATAAACTCATAAGTTTTATGGGAATGTACGAAGGTTGAAGACGCAAGGCGTCTCAATCCTCCAACTATTGGGGCACTAACGATATTCGCATATCTATGAAGTGATCGTCCTTAGTATGCACCATTGCTAAGACTCATCGTATCGAAGCATCTCGTGATGATCGGGTGTTATAGATTCTACGAGTGCATGCAACGGGTGCAAGCCAGATTTGCACATGCGAATACTAAGGTTAAACTTTACGAGCCTAGCATGTACAGACATGGTCTCGGAAAGTCGTCATGATATGATGGATAAAATTATGAGTGAAATTGTTCATCATATTACAAAGTTACTAATAGTGAAATACGGAACACTTGTCATATGATGATCAACTTCAAAGTAAGAACCTCAAGGTTATTGGTATTTGACCAACAAACCTAGAAGTTATTGATGTTGAAGTGTTTTTCTGAATAATGAGGAAAGCTAAAAAAGAAACTACAAAAGATTATTGGCAGAAAGAAAGAGAAGACTAGAAAGTCTAGCTCAGGTGTATATAAATGATATACATGTTATGGATGTATTCCTTGTATGGTCACATAATGAAATTCTTTGGTATTTGTATCAGGTTGGTTGGTATGAGATGTCATACAATACAACGCAATACAAGAATACGATGGCCTAAGTGACTAATAAGGAATATGGTAATAATGCACGTCTGGAACATAATAAAGTGTTATCATGTTTGTCGTTGGCATTCTATCTAGCCCTTAGAATTTATAATAAAGAACTTAATAATTGTTATTTTGCTCTGGTCAAATTAAAACAATGAGTTGTTCAAATCATGACATTACTCCATGTACGATGGATAAGTTATTATAAATCTTAATGGTGAAACACACATACATAACACTGACGCTAAAATGCCATAAGGCAAATGATTTGAATTCCACTTATTTGTGGAACCGCCATTTAGGTCATTTTAGAGAAGAACGCATGAAGGAACTCCATGCAAATAGATTTTTGGAGTCATTTGATTTTTGAATCGTT
Source organism: Lolium perenne (assembly GCF_019359855.2). Lineage (NCBI taxonomy): Eukaryota > Viridiplantae > Streptophyta > Magnoliopsida > Poales > Poaceae > Lolium > Lolium perenne. Next base: position 25,321 of record NW_027248969.1, on the reverse strand, counting down.
TGGCGCTTGCAAATCTTTTCTAAAAGATAATGACTAAAATACCGTTCATAGGCCAAGAGTTGAACGGGCAACTAACTTAGTGAAAACATACATGATGATGTATGTGGTTCACTGGGCATAGTTGTGTGCGGGAGATTCTTCTACTTCATGAAAACTTCCAACAATGAATTGAGTATGTGTGGATATATTCGATAAGGAAGAAGTTTGAAACATTTGAATAGATTCAAATAAATTTCAGCATGAAGTGGAAATCATCGTAATAGAAAAGTCAAATATCTATGATTGGATCATGGTGAAAATATTTGAATTACAAGTTTTAGCGAACATCTAAGAGAGTCATGAAATTGTTCTACAACTCACATTTCTTGGAATATCATAATGATGATATAGTATCCGATAGATGTATCCAAACCTTGTTGGATTAATGATGAGATGAAATATTATGACGCCATTATATTTTTGTGGATTATGCTTTAGTGACTACCGCTTTTACACTGAATAGAGCATCATCATGATCCGTTGAAATGACACCATACGAGTTATGGCATGGGTATGAACCCTGATAGTCCTTTCTTAAAATTTTGGTATGCATAGCATAAGTGAATAAGTTTACAACCAAAATCGGATGAATGTCTTTGTTGGTTATCCCAGAGATTTGATTGGGAATTCTTCCCACGAGACAAAGAAAAAAGTGTTTGTCAATGTTTCTTATTTCCAAGAAATTGTTTCTAGCGAAGTATTTGAGTGGGAGGACAATAGAACTTGATAAGGTTTATGAACCTGAGCATAATGATCGAGTAGCGCAGCATCGGAATTGGTTCTAGAAGCTGACCTGACGATCAAAGCTCTCATGACTACAAAGTGTTTTAGCCATGGAGATCAAAGTATATATTGAACCTTGTAGGTATGGTTTACTTTGTGATCAAATAAATGATTTGTGGACAAAGGATTGTTTTTGAACAATGATAAACCAACTACAAACAAAGAAGTTATGATGGGCCCTGACTCCGTTAAAATGGCTATGCGCCATGAAATCCAAGATAGATGAATATTTTTTGAAAGTAAATGGATCTATAAAATTGATGGACTTGGATGAAATATCCTTGAAGAAGCTCGACTTGTCAAAAAGTTGTTTACGACAAAGTTCAAAGAGATGACTACGATAAGATTAGATCTTCCGTAGCAATGCTTATAGTCTATGTGGATTATTCTAGTAATCACTACATATTTCTTTTATGAGATATGCTAGTAGGATGGCAAAATACATTACTTATCAAAAGTGTGTATTAAAGGTGTATACAAGATACAACCAAGAGTTTTGCTGGTCTGTGAAATACTAGATAGGTATAGGACGTACCCAGTGCTGAGAGCTCCCGCACTGTGCGGGGTCTGGGGAAGGTGGGAATACTAGTTAGGTATACAAACTTAAATTGGATGAAGTGAGTATCGCAGAGTTGGAATCTTCACCGGATGAAATAGTCAAAGAGTTTTTAATTTCATTAGAGACGATGAAGAGGCTTGCATTTGCAAGAAATTAAGTGGAATAGATGAGACATATTTATAATACTTATGTAAATGACATATAGTTGGTTATAAATGATGTAATTATATACTTTATTAAAAGATTTCATTGAGAAATTAACTTCAATGAAAGGATTTGGACTGAAACAAATTTAGTGTCAAGATCTATGAAGATAGATTGAAACACACAATAAGTTTAAGTCAAAGTACATAGAATAGATATTGAAGTAGTTCAATATAGAAATATTAAGAAAATGTTCTTGTCATGTGAAGGTTTAACAAGACTTGAGTGTATCTGACACTCAATGAGTAAAAACACATGAGTGATTATGGATCACGAATAATATGTACACAATCAGATGTCCTGTGCTCTAAAGTGTTATGAGCATATACCAGAATGATTCATGTGATGATCATTGGACGACAGTAAGAATATCCTTGAGTACTTTAGAAGAACCAAGGATATATATATAGTTTTGTATGGGGTAATGACAAACAAATTGCTGTAAATTGTTGCACCAATATTAGTTTGGTCACATATAAAAATGAATTTCAGATCTCAATTAGGCTAAGTGTCGTTTAAAAGGTAGCACAATGCTATATTTAGAAGAGTTCTAAATATTGTGATGGATTCTACAAACGAAGGTAGAATATGTCATTGTTTTGACAATGACTGAGGATGTTTAAGTCGAAGAGTTCTTTGACAACTTGGTGTAGTTCCGATAGTGTCAGAACTTTGAAGCTATATTGTGTATGACAATATTAGTGACATATTTCAGACCGCGGAATTAAGGTTCCACCAGAAGACTGAACATATAAGAATAATGCCGACTCTTTTGGAAAATGAGTCATGCGTTGAGACGCAAATGAATTGCAAAATACATACGTTTCTGAGCGTGTCAGATCCGTTGACTAAAACCTCTCCCGTGAGCAATAAATGATAAATCACCGGAAGGACAAGGTGTTATATCTTTACAAATGTAAACTAGATTATTGACTCTAGTGCAAGTGGGAGACTGTTGGAGATATGCCCAAGAGGCAATAATAAATGGTTATTATATATCTTTGTGTTTATGATAATCTTTACATACCATGCTATAATTGTATTAACCGAAACATTGATACATGTGTGTTATGTAAACAACAAGGAGTCCCTAGTAAGCCTCTTGTATAACTAGCTTGTTGATTAATAGATGATCATAGTTTCATGATCATGAACATTGAATGTTATAAATAACAAGGTTATGTCATTATGTGAATGATGTAATGGACACACCCAATTAAGCGTAGCATAAGATCACGTCATTAAGTTATTTGCTATAAGCTTTCGATATATAGTTACCTAGTCCTTTTGACCATGAGATCATGTAAATCACTTATACCGGAAGGGTACTTTCATTACATCAAACGCCACTGCGTAAATGGGTGGTTATAAAGGTGGGATTAAGTATCCGGAAAGTATGAGTTGAGGCATATGTATCAACAGTGGGATTTTTCCATCCCGATGACGGATAGATATACTCTGGGCCCTCTCGGTAGAATGTCGTCTAAATTAGCTCGCAAGCATATGAATGGTTCATAAAGAGACCACATACCACGATACGAGTAAAGAGTACTTGTCAGGAGACGAGGTTGAACAAGGTATAGAGATACCGATGATCAAACCTCGGACAAGTAAAATATCACGTGACAAAGGGAATCGGTATCGTATGTAAATGGTTCAGTCGATCACTAAAGTCGTCGTTGAATATGTGGGAGCCATTATGGATCTCCAGATCCCACTATTGGTTATTAGTCAGAGAGAGGTCTCAACCATGTCTGCATAGTTCGCAAACCGTAGGGTGACACACTTAAGGTTTGATGTCGTTTAAGTAGATATGGAGTATGGAATGGAGTTCGGAGTTTTGTTCGGAGTCTCGGATAGGATCCAGGACATCACGAGGAGGTCCGGAATGGTCCGGAGAATAAGATTCATATATAGGAAGTCATTTTCTAGGTTTGAAAATGATCCGGTATTTTTTCTGGAAGGTTCTAGAAGAGTCCGGAAGAAATCGGCATGGAAGGCGGAGTCCCAGAGGGACTCCACCCACCTTGGCCGGCCAGCCTAAGGGAGGAGGAGTCCCAAGTGGACTCCTCCCCATGGTGGCCGGCCACCCCACCAAAGGAAAGGGGGGAGTCCCACTCCCCCTAGGTTTGGTCATATGGAAGGTTTTATGTTGGGGTCTTATTCGGAGACTTTTGACCTAATCTTTGGGGTTTTCCACCTATATAAAGAGGGGAGGGGAGGGGCTGGCCGGCCACACCAATCCCACCTTGGCCGCACGCCCCAAGAGCCCCCTCTCCCAGAAACCCTAGCGGTTCCCTCCTCCCTCTCTCTCCCACATAGCTTAGGCGAAGCTCTGTCGGAGATCTCCACCACCACCGCCACCACGCCGTCGTGCTGCCGGGATTTCGAGGAGGATCTACTACTTCCGCTGCCCGCTGGAACGGGGAGAAGGACGTCGTCTTCATCAACACCGAACGTGTGACCGAGTACGGAGGTGCTGCCCGATTGTGGCACCGTCAAGATCTTCTACGCGCTTTTGAAAGCGCCAAGTGATCATCTTCTGCAACAACGAGATCTAATCTCGTAGGCTTTGGAAATCTTCAAGGGTTAGTCTCGTTCATCCCCTCGTTGCTACCGTCTTCTAGATTGCATCTTGGCTTGGATTGCGTTCTCGCGGTAGGAATTTTTTTGTTTTCTATGCTACGAATCCCATCAGATGCTATACCGGTGATGCCCTCGAGTGTGTAAACTCCAGTGATACCCTCTATCGTGTTCACTGGCGACACTCGCGGCATGGTTATCCGACGATGCCCGCGGCGGTTTCTCCATCGTCGGCCGTGGGTTGCACGGGGTGGGGGAAAAAGCGGTTGTGGGGCACGGTGATATGAAGGAGGAGGAGACAATTTTTAGTTGTTTTTTTGGACGATTTTTCTTAAGAGAGAAGGACACGTGTCGCATGTAGAGGTGGAGGATCAAGAGATATTATCTCCAGTGGGACGCTCAGCGCGCCCCTTTTCTAAATCGGTCTATTTGATTTTTTTTTTGACAATCAGTATCACATATATTCATAATAACAAATAGTACATGATATAGATACACGAGTTGTCTCCAACGATTACAAAATAAATTCTAAAAGATACTAGCAAATCTTCGAGGTCTTCAAACTCTTTCTTCTACCAAGACATAATCTTGTATTTTCCTGAAGGCAGCCAAAGATAGATAACAAAACATAGACCTGTAAATACTAACGAAGGTTTTCCCACAACTTTAATTTGTGCCGCAATGCCAAAGCTGCGTGCACACGGGCAACCATTAAAGTAGTCAATCAATATCGACAAGGGTACCAACACCAGTATGTCAGGGAATAAGAACCAATCAGCCTTGTCGACGTTGATGGCGAGCCGAGAGTACGAATCACCATTGTCGAGGATGTAGCAACCGGGAAAAAAACTGAATCCTCTTCGCGGCAACCATGAGAAAAGATCCAAGATCGATCTGACGAAGCAAGATCTGAACACCCATACCTAGATAATTGTAATCTTTGAACATCACCATTGATGTCGGGAAGAAGATCTCGCCATTGAAGGAAAGACCGAAGATCACTTATTGCAGATGATGTCATCTCCATCGCGGGAAACATAACAAGAAAACGGCAGCTAAAAACCTAACATAGACTACTGATGATGTTTTTTGTTTGTTTGCAAAGAGCCAGTTTTATTCGTTTTGACCAGAGGAGATATAGGGGGGGCAGCTAGCAAGTGCAAAAGTGTTATCGTGTTCGGGAGGAGGAGGGCAAGAAAAAAGCGGCCGCTGCTCCGGCGTGCCTGTCCTGCCCTTGCCGCGTGACATGGACATGGGCCCTTGCCTTCAAAAAGAGGCATGATCTCCTTGTGTTGTGTGGGTTTTTGTGTGTGGTCGGTCCCTTGTTTCTCCACCCAAGTGCATATTCCATTTCCAATTCCCAACGGAAACACGCGGCGCTTTTCTAAACTAGATCAGCCTTTATCGCTCTCCGCGTCCAAAGTTATCGTGGTGACGGCAGCAGCCACGCTAGACAGACTTGGTCATCAAAAGTTAACTGGCTAGAGCTGTTTTTCTCGTGCATCGTCAAGCTTTCTGCGCTACTATATCGCCATGCTAAAATATATGTTTTCGAATGCTAAAATATGGCGAGAAGGAAAACACTAGGCATGCCATTCACTTGTTTTCGTGGTTGATGGTATTACTTAGACTGAAGAACCGGGTTAGATAGCCCCCAAATAGACGCCAACAGGGGCGCCGGCACCTCCGTTTAGGGACGCCAGCACTGCATCGTCTATTTGGGGGAGTTGTTTCCCCACACCGGCGCTTCCAAAACGGCGGTCCTAATATATGTTTTGAATTTAAATCATAAATAAATGCATAGAAAATTGAATAAGAAACATTTTATTCCACAAACTAATACATAATTGGGAACGTGGTTTACATGAAGATATAGTTTGGAACATAGTTTTCCATAGTTTGAACCATGGTTGACACAAATATAAAACATTGCAAAAAAAAAACTAAACCTAACTAGATCGGTCATCGCAGGTTTCGTGTGTTCGCTGCCAAAAAAGAACACTCGAGGGCACACCTAGTCATCCAAACTGGAAAATCCAGCTGGCAAGGGTGCCCCTGTTGGTTCTTCTGAGGAAGAACATCCAAAAACATGCGAGCCGATATTCGCTGCGAAGAAACAACACTCGTCAGTCGTCGTCCTCCTCAGCGCTGTCGACGTGGTAGTTCCGGCGGCAACGCGTCTCGTCGAACACCTTGACGCTCATGTCCCTGTCGCCAAAGTAGGAGAACACGAGCACGAAGCCGGCTTGGAGGCTGTGGTGGCGCGAGAACTTCTCTCAGCCGATGTGGAGTTACATCTTGCCGCGCGCGTCGTAGATGACGTCCACGATCCACCGGTAGTAGCCGCACGAATCCTTTCGCAGATGCAGCGTGCCCTAGCGGACGAAGTCGGCTAAGGTGTCTGACGACCTTTGGATGCCCGTGGGTCACCCTTGGGGACGAGGACGAACTCGAACATCACGGCTCCCTCCTGGTCCATCTCCGACAATGAGGACAACGGCGTCGCATGTGACGGCGTGCGTGCAGCTCTCCCGCGGCCACGGCCACGACCACGGCCGCGACCTCGGCCTCGACCTTGCGTCGTCTTTTCAGATGGTGGCGGCTAGGGTTGGGAAGAGAGGCGCTAGCGTTTCTTTGTGAGAGCAACGATGAGAGGCGACCCTTTTTATAGGCCGGAGGGAGGCGGGGGGGCGGTGGCGCTCATTAACGGTGGCACGAAGAGCAAGGCGCGCGCGACGGGACGGTTCGTTGCGCGTCTGCGGAAATTGCACCGCCGCTGCGTCCTAATAACTCCTGTCGTGAGGTAGGCGACGGTTAGGTTAAAATTGAATGAGCCGCTGACGCGTCGGCCCCGCCACTCCCCGCTGGCGTCGACTTTTGGGATGTGTGATTGACAGGCGGCTCCCACGCCCAAAAAATTGAGCCCCGCGAAGCGCCGGCCCGCCCGATTCACGCCCTTGGCGAAGGGGCCGGCACGGGGTTGCCGGCGATTCTATTGGGCTCCAAAATTGGCCGGCGCCATTTGGAACGCGCCGGTGCGAGTCCATTTTCGCCACCGGCCCCCAAAAAGCTATCGGGGCCGCTATCAGGGGCGCCGGTGGAGATGCTCTTATGTAACCTTCACAGTTGAGGAGTATTCTGTGTAATGGCATCTTTGTTCCCGTATGGCATGGTCGCGCCGCTGCTTCGTTTGTCCAAAGGGACAACTTCGCCCAGTGGAGCTTGCTGCTCTAGCAGATATTCTTCATCCTCAGCGTGGCACCGCTCGTGGACCATACCCCAAGTGGTCTGGTCTCGGTAGTCTTCTCGGCGGCCGTAGCTTCAAGTTTCAAGAGCATCGGCGGAGAAGGACTTGGTCGCTTTTCAGTTTTCTTCTAGGTCTTTTCCCAAAACGCAAGGACCATTTTGTAGTTCTACTTTCTTTCTAGGTTCTCCTTGTAACATGTACCACCCAGCCCCTACTCGAAACACGCTTTTGCCTTGCTATATTAATATAGCAACCACACCGATACACCTGTTCCAAATAATATATTTTTTGGAACCTTCTACTGTGGGGGAGCCCCCCACAGCCTCACTTTATTAAAACCAATAAAGAGTAACAAAGAGTTACAAATATTTACAAGGTATAAACACTATGTGCAAGGGAGCAACTATGGTAGAGAGTCAAGCCATAATGACAGATTGTCCACATCAGCACGTCTCATCCTATGCATAAGCATGACGATATCATGAAAGAAACCTGCTTTGTACCCTCTGAAAGTTAGCCTAATGCTTTTGAAAACACATGAGTTCCTTTGCTTTTAAATATTCCAACATGCCATAATTACCACTTCAACAAAACATGGACCGCTGAAAGCTCTTCTAGTAGCCACAAGAGAATTGACAGTGTCCCTAGGTTTTCAAGAAATTTGCAGATAATTCCAAACTCTTGTACTGAACAAACAACTGAAGAAAAGATGCCCCTGATACGCGTACAACACGCGTCCGTTGGGAACCCCAAGAGGAAGGTGTGATGCGTACAGCGGCAAATTTTCCCTCAGTAAGAAACCAAGGTTTATCGAACCAGTAGGAGCCAAGAAGCACGTTGAAGGTTGATGGCGGCGGAGTGTAGTGCGGCGCAACACCAGGGATTCCGGCGCCAACGTGGAACCTGCACAACACAACCAAATTACTTTGCCCCAACGTGACAGTAAGGTTGTCAATCTCACCGGCTTGCTGTGACAAAGGATTAGATGTATAGTGTGGATGATGATGTTTGCAGAGAACAGTAGAACGAGTATTGCAGTAGATTGTATTCGATGTAAAAAAATGGACCGGGGTCCACAGTTCACTAGTGGTGTCTCTCCCATAAGATAAATAGCATGTTGGGTGAACAAATTACAGTTGGGCAATTGACAAATAAAGAGGGCATGACCATGCACATACATGTTATGATGAGTATTGTGATATTTAATTGGGCATTACGACAAAGTACATAGACCGCTATCCAGCATGCATCTATGCCTAAAAAGTCCACCTTGAGGTTATCATCCGAACCCCCTCCAGTATTAAGTTGCAAACAACAGACAATTGCATTAAGTATGGTGCGTAATGTAATCAACAAATATATCCTTAGACATAGCATTGATGTTTTATCTCTAGTGGCAACAGCACATCCACAACCTTAGAACTTTCTGTCACTGTGCCAGATTTAATGGAGGCATGAACCCACTATCGAGCATAAATACTCCCTCTTGGAGTTACAAGCAAAAACTTGGCCAGAGCCTCTACTAGCAACGGAGAGCATGCAAGATCATAAACAACACATAGATGATAGATTGATAATCAATATAACATAGCATTCACTATTCATCAGATCCCAACAAACGCAACATGTAGCATTACAGATAGATGATCTTGATCATGTTAGGCAGCTCACAAGATCCGACAATGATAGCACAATTAGGAGAAGACGACCATCTAGCTACTGCTATGGACCCATAGTCCAGGGGTGAACTACTCACACATCACTCCGGAGGCGACCATGGCGGTGAAGAGTCCTCCGGGAGATGATTCCCCTCTCCCGGCAGGGTGTCGGAGGCGATCTCTGAATCCCCGAGATGGGATTGGCGGCGGCGGCGTCTCTGGAAGGTTTCAGTATCGTGGCTCTCTGTCTTTGGAACTATTATCAACGAAGGCTTATGTGGCGGAAGGGTAGGTCGGGGGCGCCACGAGGGGCCCCCCACGCCGGGGCACGCGCGGCCAGGGGCTGGGCGCGCCGCCCTGTTGTGTGGGCGCCTCGTCGCCCCACTTCGTTTCCTCTCCGGACTTCTGGAAGCTTCGTGGAAAAATAAGATCCTGAGCGTTGATTTCGTCCAATTCCGATAATACTTCCTTACTAGGATTTCTGAAACAAAAAACAGCAGAAAACAGCAACTGGCTCTTCGGCATCTCGTTAATAGGTTAGTGCCGGAACATGCATAAATATGACATAAATTATGTATAAAACATGTGAGTATCATCATAAAAGTAGCATGGAACATAAGAAATTATCGATACGTTGGAGACGTATCAGCCCCCAATCTTCTAGTGAACTATTATGGCAAAGCACACAATTATGGTAGTTGGTGACATTCCAGTGCCTCCTAAGTAGCATATCTTTGGTGTTGATTCGATCATGAAAAAGAATCCAAGCAAAAAATTATGCTTTGCAGTACATTTACTCTTCCATGGCCATCCAGGAAGAGCATGTGTTGCTAAAGAATTAAAGTGCCGCTGCTACACCAGACTAGGCTTGTAGATACCCTTGCCCATCTTGGTAATCCAAGTATCATGTTCCTGATCAGACAGAGTCACATCATTCAAAAGAGATTGCAGCTGCAAAAATTCATCATGTGCTTGTGTGGAGAGAGGCAAATGGAAACCATCCCTAATGTCATCCAAACTATAAAAAAATCCTTAACAGATTGTAGCTTGTCCTTAGTGAAGGAAAAGAGTCTAGAAAATTTGATATCCAAAGTTTCATCCTTCCACAGATCAGACCAAAACAAGACAGGGCTGCCATTGCCAATCTCACAACCGGTGATAGCCCTGTATTGATCAGACAGGCTGAAAACATCCTTCCGCCAGAAAGAACCAGTAAGGGATATGGCATGAGGAACTGAATCAAAATAATATGAATCTTTGACTAGTTGAACCCATGGTGTGACATCATTATTATAGAATTTGTGCAAATGCTTCACTTAAGTGCTGCATTCTGGACCCTGAGATTTATAATACCCAAGCCATTCTTACTTTTTGGTTTGCAAATCATATTCCATGCTGATACGCGTAAAGCACACGTCCGTTGGGAACCCCAAGAGGAAGGTGTGATGCGTACAGCAGCAAGTTTTCCCTCAGTAAGAAACCAAGGTTATCGAACCAGTAGGAGTCAAGGAGCACGTGAAGGTTGTTGGTGACGGAGTGTAGTGCGGCGCAACACCAGGGATTCCGGCGCCAACGTGGAACCTGCACAACACAATCAAAGTACTTTGCCCCAACGTAACATTGAGGTTGTCAATCTCCTTGAAGCTTCTTGTAAACAAAGGATTAAATGTATAGTGTGGAAGATGATGTTTATTTGCGAAGAACAGTAAAGAACAAGTATTGCAGTAGATTGTATTCGATGTAAAAGAATGGACCGGGGTCCACAGTTCACTAGTGGTGTCTCTCCAATAAGAAATAGCATGTTGGGTGAACAAATTACAGTTGGGCAATTGACAAATAAAGAGGGCATAACAATGCACATACATATCATGATGAGTAGCGTGAAATTCAATTGGGCATTACGACAAAGTACATAGACCGCTATCCAGCACGCATCAATGCCTAAAAAGTCCACCTTCGGGTTAGCATCCGCACCCCTTCCAGTATTAAGTTGCAAACAACAGACAATTGCATTAAGTATGGTGCGTAATGTAATCAACACAAATATCCTTAGACAAAGCATTGATGTTTTATCCCTAGTGGCAACAACACATCCACAACCTTAGAACTTTCTGTCACTGTCCCAGATTAAATGGAGGCATGAACCCACTATCGAGCATAAATACTCCCTCTTGGAGTTACAAGTAACAACTTGGCCAGAGCCTCTACTAGCAACGGAGAGCATGCAAGATCATAAACAACACATATATGATAGATTGATAATCAACATAACATAGTATTCCATATTCATCGGATCCCAACAAACACAACATGTAGCATTACAAATAGATGATCTTGATCATGATAGGCAGCTCACAAGATCGAACAATGATAGCACGTGAGGAGAAGACAACCATCTAGCTACTGCTATGGACCCATAGTCCAGGGGTGAACTACTCACACATCAATCCGGAGGCGATCATGGTGATGAAGAGTCCTCCGAGAGATGATTCCCCTCTCCGGCAGGGTGCCGGAGGCGATCTCCTGAATCCCCCGAGATGGGATTGGCGGCAGCGGCATCTCTGGAAGGTCTTCCGTATCGTGGCTCTCGGTACTGGGGTTTTCGCGACGAAGGCTTTAAGTAGGCGGAAAGGTAGGGTTGGAGGCGGCGCGAGGGCCCCACACGCCAGGGCGGCGTGGGGCCCACCTTGGCTGCGCGGCCCTGGTGTGGCGGCGCCTCGTCGCCCCACTTCGTAACTCCTTCGGTCTTCTGGAAGCTTCGTGGAAAAATAAGAACCTGGGCGTTGATTTCGTCCAATTCCGAGAATATTTCCTTTGTAGGATTTCTGAAACCAAAAACAGCTGACTGACAAGCTGGCTCTTCGGCATCTTGTTAATAGGCTAGTGCTGGAAAATGCATAAATATGACATAAAGTGTTTATAAAACATGTGAGTATCATCATAAAAGTAGCATGGAACATAAGAAATTATAGATACGTTTGAGACGTATCAAGCATCCCCAACCTTAGTTCCTACTCGTCCTCGAGTAGGTAAACGATAACAAAGATAATTTATGAAGTGGCATGCTATCATAATCTTGATCAATACTATTGTAAAGCATATGTAATGAATGAAGTGATTCGAAGCAATGGTAAAGACAATGAATAAGCATTGAACCATATAGCAAAGACCTTTCATGAATAGTACTTTCAAGACAAGCATCAATAAGACTTGCATAGGAGTTAACTCATAAAGCAATAGATTCAAAGTAGAAAGTTTTGAAGCAACATAAAGGAAGATATAAGTTTCAGTGGTTGCTTTCAACTTCAACATGTTTATCTCATGGATAATTGTCAACACAAAGTAATATGATGAGTGCAAATAAGCTAGTATGTAAGAATCAATGCACAGTTAACACAAGTGTTTGCTTCTGAGATAGAAAGAAGTAGGTAAACTGACCTAACATAATAGTAGAAGAATGGCCCTTCGTAGAGGGAAGCAGGGATAAAATCATGTGCTAGAGCTTTTCAAGTTTTGAAATCATATAGAGAGCATAAAAGTAAAATTTTGAGAGGTGTTTGTTGTTGTCAACGAATGGTAGTGGGCACTCTAACCCCCTTGCCAGACAGACCTTCAAAGAGCGGCTCCCATGATGTAGTTTATTTTTATTTTTGGGTGACACTCCTTCCAACCTTTGCTTTCACAAGCCATGGCTAACCGAATCCTCGGGTGCCTTCCAACAATCACATACCATGAAGGAGTGTCTATTTATTTTAGTTTTATTTAGAGATGACACTCCTCCCCACCTTTGCTTTCTCAAACTATGGCTAACCGAATCCTCGGGTGTCTTCGAACATTTCACATACCATGGAGGAGTGTCTATTTGTGATTAATTGGGGCTGGGAACCCCGTTGCCAGCTCTTTTTGCAAAATTATTGGATAAGCGGATGAAGCCACTAGTCCATTGGTGAAAGCTGCCCAACAAGATTGAAAGATTAAACACCACATACTTCCTCATGAGCTATAAAACATTGACGCAAATAAGAGATAGTAACTTTTGAATTGTTTAAAGGTAGCACACGAAGTATTTACTTGGAATGGCAGAAAAATACCATGTAGTAGGTAGGTATGGTGGACACAAATGGCATAGTTTTTGGCTCAAGGATTTTGGATGCACGAGAAGTATTCCCTCTCAATACAAGGCTTAGGCTAGCAAGGTTGTTTGAAGCAAACACAAGTATGAACCGGTACAGCAAAACTTACATAAGAACATATTGCAAGCATTAGAAGACTCTACACTGTCTTCCTTGTTGTTCAAACCCTCACAGAGAAAATATCTAGACTTTGGAGAGACCAATCATGCAAACCAAATGTCAACAAGCTCTACAGTATTTCTTCATTAATAGGTGCAAAGTACATGATGCAAGATCTTAAACATGATCTATATGAGCACAACAATTGCCAAGTATCAAATTATTCAAGACATTATACCAATTACCACATGTAGCATTTTCTGTTTCCAACCATATAACAATGAACGAAGCAGTTTCAACCTTCGCCATGAGCATTAAGAATAAAGCTAAGAACATATGTGTTCATATGCAACAGCGGAGCATGTCTCTCTCCCACACAATGAATGCTAGGATCCAATTTTATTCAAACAAAACGAAAATAAGAACATACAGACGCTCCAAGTAAAGCACATAAGATGTGACGGAATAAAAATATAGTTTCACTAGAGGTGACCTGATAAGTTGTTGATGAAGAAGGGGATGCCTTGGGCATCCCCAAGCTTAGATGCTTGAGTCTTCTTGAAATATGCAGGGATGAACCACGGGGGCATCCCCAAGCTTAGAGTTTTCACTCTCCTTGATCCTATTGTATCATCCTCCTCTCTTGATCCTTGAAAACTTCCTCCACACCAAACTCAAAACAAACTCATTAGAGGGTTAGTGCATAATCAAAAATTCACATGTTCAGAGGTGACATAATCATTCTTAACACTTCTGGACATTGCACAAAGCTACCGAAAGTTAATGGAACAAAGAAATACATCAAACATAGCGAAACAGTGTAATGTCGAAATAAAAGGCAGAATCTGTCAAAACAGAACAGTCTATAAAGACGAATTTTTCTGGGGCACTTAACTTGCTCAGATGAAAATGCTCAAATTGAATGAAAGTTGCGTACATATCTGAGGATCACTCACGTAAATTAGCAGATTTTTCTGAGTTACCTACAGAGAATACTACTCAAAATCGTGACAGCAAGAAATTTGTTTCTGCGCAGTAATCCAAATCTAGTATCATCTTTGCTATCAAAGACTTTACTTGGCACAACAATGCAATAAGATAAAGATAAGGAGAGGTTGCTAAAGTAGTAACAACTTCCAAGACTCAAATATAAAACAAAAGTGTTGTATTAAAATGATGGGTTGTCTCCCATAAGCGCTTTTCTTTAACGCCTTTCAGCTAGACGCAGAAAGTGTGTATCAAGTATTATCAAGAGACGAAGCATCAACATCATAATTTGTTCTAATGATAGAATCATAAGGTAACTTCATTCTCTTTCTAGGAAAGTTTTCCATACCTTTCTTGAGAGGAAATTGATATTTAATATTACCTTCGTTCATATCAATAATAGCACCAACAGTTCGAAGAAAAGGTCTTCCCAAAATAATGGGACAAGATGCATTGCATTCAATATCCAAGACAACAAAATCAACGGGGACAAGGTTATTGTTAACCGTAATGCGAACATTATCAATCCTCCCCAAAGGTTTCTTTGTAGAATTATCAGCAAGATTAACATCTAAATAACAATTTTTCAATGGTGGCAAGTCAAGCATATCATAGATTTTCTTAGGCATAACAGAAATACTTGCAGCAAGATCACATAAAGCATTACAATCAAAATCATTGACCTTCATCTTAATGATGGGCTCCCAACCATCTTCTAACTTCCTAGGAATAGAAGTTTCAAGTTTTAGTTTATCTTCTCTAGCTTTTATGAGAGCATTTGTAATATGTTTTGTAAAGGCCAAATTTATAGCACTAGCATTAGGACTTCTAGCAAGTTTTTATAAGAACTTTATAACTTCAGAGATGTGACTATCATCAAAATATAAACCATTATTATCTAAAGCAATGGGATCATTGTCCCCAATATTTTGAAAAATTTCAGCAGTTTTATCACAAGCAGTTTCAGCAGTTTTAGCAGTTTCAGGCAGTTTTGCACGCTTTGCATTAGGAATAGAAACATTGCCAACACCAATTATTTTACCATTGATAGTAGGAGGTGTAGCAACATGTGAAGCATTTTCATTACTAGTGGTGGTAATAGTCCAAACTTTAGCTACATTATTCTCTTTAGCATTTTCTTATTTTTCCCACCTAGCACGCAACTCAGCCATCAATCTAATATTCTCATTAATTCGAACTTGGATTGCGTTTGCTGTAGCAAATGACTTAATATCTTTAGTTTCATTAGGCATAACTTTCAATTTTAAAAGATCAATAACAGCAGCAAGACTATCAACCTTAGAAGCAAGAACATCAATTTTACCAAGCTTTTCTTCAATGATTTATTAAAAGCAGTTTGTGTACTAATAAATTCTTTAAGCATGGCTTCAAGACCAGGGGATACACTCCTATTATTGTTGTAAGAATTACCATAAGAATTACCATAACCATTACCATTATTAGAAGGATATGGCCTATAGTTGTTACTAGAATTATTCCTATAAGCATTGTTGTTGAAATTATTATTTTTAATGAAGTTCACATCAACATGCTCTTCTTGAGCAACCAATGAAGCTAAAGGAACATTATTAGGATCAACATTAGATCTACCATTCACAAGCATAGACATAATAGCATCAATCTTATCACTCAAGGAGGAGGTTTCTTCAACAGAATTTACCTTCTTACCTTGTGGAGCTCTTTCTGTGTGCCATTGGAGTAATTAATCATCATATCATCAAGAAGCTTTGTTGCGGCGCGTAGAGTGATGGACATAAAAGTACCTCCAGCAGCTGAATCCAATAGGTTCCGCGAACAAAAATTCAATCCTGCATAAAAGGTTTGGATGATCATCCAAGTAGTCAGTCCATGGGTAGGGCAATTTTTAACCAAAGATTTCATTCTTTCCCATGCTTGGGCAACATGCTCATTATCCAATTGCTTAAAATTCATTATGCTACTTCTCAAAGATATAATTTTAGCAGGAGGATAATATCTACCAATGAAAGCATCCTTACATTTAGTCCATGAATCAATACTATTCTTAGGCAAAGATAGCAACCAATCTTTAGCTCTTCCTCTTAATGAGAAAGGAAACAATTTTAATTTTATAATGTCACCATCTACATCCTTATACTTTTGCATTTCACAAAGTTCAACAAAATTATTAAGATGGGCAGCAGCATCATCAGGAACTAACACCGAGAAAATTGCTCTCTCATAACAAGATAAGGTAAAAAGCAGGGATTAATTTCAAAAATTCTGCTGTAGTAGCAGGTGGAGCAATAGGTGTGCATAGGAAATCATTATTATTTGTGCTTGTGAAGTCACACAACTTAGTATTTTCAGGAGTACCCATTTTAGCAATAGTAAATAAAGCAAACTAAATAAAGTAAATGCAAGTAACTAATTTTTTTGTATTTTGATATAAGAAAGCAAACAAAGCAGTAAATAAAATAAAGTAAAGCAAGACAAAAACAAAGTAAAGAGATTGGAAGTGGGAGACTCCTCTTGCAGCGTGTCTTGATCTCCCCAGGAACGGCGCCAGAAAAAGAGCTTGATACGCGTAAAGCACACGTCCGTTGGGAACCCCAAGAGGAAGGTGTGATGCGTACAGCAGCAAGTTTTCCCTCAGTAAGAAACCAAGGTTATCGAACCAGTAGGAGTCAAGGAGCACGTGAACGTTGTTGGTGACGGAGTATAGTGCGGCGCAACACCAGGGATTCCGGCGCCAACGTGGAACCTGCACAACACAATCAAAGTACTTTGCCCCAACGTAACAGTGAGGTTGTCAATCTCACCGGCTTGCTGTAAACAAAGGATTAAATGTAGTGTGGAAGATGATGTTTGTTTGCGAAGAACAGTAAAGAATAAGTATTGCAGTAGATTGTATTCGATGTAAAAGAATGGATCGGGGTCCACGGTTCACTAGTGGTGTCTCTCCAATAAGAAATAGCATGTTGGGTGAACAAATTACAGTTGGGAAATTGACAAATAAAGAGGACATAACAATGCACATACATATCATGATGAGTAGTGTGAAATTCAATTGGGTATTACGACAAAGTACATAGACCGCTATCCAACATGCATCTATGCCTAAAAATTCCACCTTCGGGTTAGCATCCGCACCCCTTCCAGTATTAAGTTGCAAACAACAGACAATTGCATTAAGTATGGTGCGTAATGTAATCAACACAAATATCCTTAGACAAAGCATTGATGTTTTATCCCTAGTGGCAACAGCACATCCACAACCTTAGAACTTTCTGTCATTGTCCCAGATTAAATGGAGGCATGAACCCACTATCGAGCATAAATACTCCCTCTTGGAGTTACAAGTATCAACAGCCGAGCCTCTACTAGCAACGGAGAGCATGCAAGATCATAAACAACACATATATGATAGATTGATAATCAACATAACATAGTATTCCATATTCATCGGATCCCAACAAACACAACATGTAGCATTACAAATAGATGATCTTGATCATGATAGGCAGCTCACAAGATCGAACAATGATAGCACATGAGGAGAAGACAACCATCTAGCTACTGCTATGGACCCATAGTCCAGGGGTGAACTACTCACACATCAATCCGGAGGCAATCATGGTGATGAAGAGACCTCCGGGAGATGATTCCCCTCTCGGCGGGTGCGGGAGCGATCTCTGAATCCCCGGAGATGGGATTGGCGGCGGCGGCGTCTGCGGAAGGTTTTCCGTATCGTGGCTCTCGGTGCGGGGTTTTCGCGACGAAGGCTTTAAGTAGGCGGAAGGGTAGGGTTGGAGGCGGCGCGAGGGCCCCACACACCAGGGCGGCGCGGGGCCCACCTTGGACGCGCGGCCCTGGTGTGGCGGCGCCTCGTCGCCCCACTTCGTAACTCCTTCGGTCTTCTGGAGGCTTCGTGGAAAAATAAGACCCTGGGGCGTTGATTTCGTCCAATCTGAGAAATATTTCCTTTGTAGGATTTCTGAAACCAAAAACAGCAGAAAATAGCACTGGCTCTTCGACATCTTGTTAATAGGTTAGTCTTAGGAAAATGCATAAATATGACATAAAGTGTGTATAAAACATGTGAGTATCATCATAAAAGTAGCATGAAACATAAGAAATTATAGATACGTTTGAGACGTATCACATGCCTTTCTTCTCCACAGGCAATGTCTCCTGGCTCTGTAAACTATATCAACAACTCCCACAGGTATCATTAGAGAGAGCATGGAAAAAGTGGGTAGAGAAGATAGAACCAAATTAGCAAAAACCAAACGATCACCATAAGACAACAAGGAGGTAGTAGCAGACAATCCACTCTCGACTCTATCAATGAGGGGAGACACATCTCTGATAGTGGGCTTGGTGGTTCCCATAGGCAAACTCATGTAAGTGAAAGGCATAGCTCCCACCTGACAGTCGAACCCTCTAGCAAGAAGAACAGCCTCCTGATACGTCTCCAACGTATCTATTATTTCTGATATTCCATGCTAGTTTTATGACAATACCTACATGTTTTGCTCACACTTTATAATGATTTTATGCATTTTCCGGCGCTAACAAATTAACAAGATGCTGAAGTGCCAGTTCCTGTTTACTGCTGTTTTTGGTTCCAGAAAGGCTGTTCGGGCAATATTCTCGGAATTTGATGAAACAAAAGCCAAACATCTTATTTCACCGAGGCGGACCCGGAGAGCCAGAGAAGGGCCGGAGGGGGGCCAAGGGGCCCCACACCATAGGGGGCGCGGGTCCCACCCTGGCCGCGCCGCCATGTGGTGAGGGCGCCCTGGGACCCCTCCGAGGCCGCCCTTTCGTCTATATAATCTCTCATGACGTGAAAACCCTATACCAATTGACGAAATTCCAAAAAGACTCCAGGGACGCCGCCGCCATCGCGAAACACCGTTTCGGGGGACAGAAGTCTCTGTTCCGGCACGCCGCCGGGACGGGGAATTGCCCCCGGAGTCATCTCCATCGACACCACCGCCATCTTCATCGTCGTTGCTGTCTCCCATGATGAGGAGGGAGTAGTTCTCCCCCGAGGCTGAGGGCTCTACCGGTAGCTATGTGGTTCATCTCTCTCTCCCATGGTGTGATCTTTATGTGATCATGAGCTTTGTATCACTGTTAATCTATGTGCTACTCTAGTGATGTTATTAAAGTAGTCTATTCCTCCTCCATGATGTAAAGTTGACAGTGTGTGCATCATGTAGTACTTGGCATATGTTATGATTGTAATCTCTTGTAGATTATGAAGTTAACTGTTACTATGATAGTATTGATGTGATCTATTAATTCCCCCTTTCATAGCTATTGTTGACAGTGTGTATGCTATGTTAGTACTCGGTCTAAATTGCAACGGTCTATTATGCACTCTAGAGGTTACTTTAATATGAACTCCGGACGTTGTGGAGCTTGTTTACTCCGGCTTGAGGCATGCTTTTGTAGCCCTACACAATGAATGGTGTTTGTTATCCAACAAGAGAGTGTTTAAAAGTAGCATTTATTTATTCAGTTATGTGAGTCATTGTTGAGAGTGTACACTAGTGAGAAAGTATGATCCTAGAGCCTTGTTTCTAAGCATTGAAACACCGTTTCCAACAAGTTCTGCTACATGTTTGCTTGCTGCCATCTTTATTTCAGATTGCAATTACTACTTACAATCATCCATATTACTTGTATTTCACTATCTCTTCGCCGAACTAGTGCACCTATACATACGACAGAAGTGTATTAGGTGTGTTGAGGACACAAGAGACTTCTTGTATCTTAATTGCAGGGTTTGCTTGAGAGGGATACCTTTGACCTCTACCTCCCTGAGTTCGATAAACCTTGGGTGATTCACTTAAGGGAAACTTCTTCTTGCTGTTCTACAAACCTACGCTCTTGGAGGCCCAACACTCTCTACGGAATAGAAGCGTGCGTAGACACCAAGCTATTTTTCGACGAATTGCTTGGGAGGTAAGGTAAAAGGTATTCACATCCTCCGAGCTACTAAGCTATTTCCTAGCACTGTTGCTGGTGTGTGAGTGCTCGAAGTTATTTCCTTTAGATCTGCCAATTATATCTTTTTGTTTCTTGTTTTTATTTTTCACTAGTTAGGCTTAATGGAAAACAACAACAAAATTAGAGATCTTTATGAACTTTATATTGAATTGGGACATGATGTGTTTGAAGAGAGAATTAAAAAACCCATGGAACTTTGTTTGCAAAATAGTTGTAGCAATGTTATTAGCATGAACTCTTTGAACACTATTATTGCTAATGCTATGGAAGAATTTAAGCTTGGGGAAGCTGGTTTTGATGAGCATGATATTTTTAGTCCCCCAAGCATGGAGGAGAAAATTTACTTTGATGATACTTTGCCTCCCATTTATGATGATTATAATGATAGTGGTATTTTGGTGCCATCTACTATGGAGGATAAAGTTTATTATGATTATACTATGCCTCCTATATTTTATGATTATGGTGATGAGAATAATAATGATAGCTACTTTGTTGAATTTGCTCCCACTACAATTAATAAGAATGACTATGCTTATGTTGGGAGTAGTAATAATTTTATGCATGAGACTCATGATAAGAATGCTTTATGTGATAGTTATATTGTTGAGTTTGTTCATGATCCTACTGAAAGTTATTATGAGAGAGGGAAACATGGTTATATGCATCTTAATAATATTAAGTTGAGAATCTTGAAGTTGCGCTTGTGTTGCCTTTCTATGCTTGTTGCGTTATGTTTACATGACTTGTTTATTTACAAGATTCATTTTCATAGGAAGTGGGTTAGACTTAAATGTGTTTTGAATTTGCTTCTTGATGCTCCTTTTGCTTCATTTTCTATTTTCCATGTGAGCATCATTAAAATTGCTGAGCCCATCTTAATGGCTATAAAGAAAGCACTTCTTGGGAGATAACCCATGTTTTTATTTTGCTACTGTTTTGTTGTGTCTTGGAAGTTGTTATTACTGTAGTAATCTCTCCTTATCTTTATTTTATTGCATTGTTGTGCCAAGTAAAGTCTCTAATAGAAGGTTGATACTAGATTTGGGATTTCTGCTTAGAAACAAATCTCTATCCGTCACGAATTTGAGTAGGTCTCTCTGTAGGAAACTCAGAAAAATCTGCTAATTTTCATGAGTGATCCTCAGATATGTACGCAACTTTCATTCAATTTAAGCTTCTTCATCTGAGCATGTTAAGTGCCTCTAAAAAATTCGTCTTTACGGACTATTCTGTTTTGACAGATTCTGCCTTTTATTTCGCATTACACTCTTTTCTGTGTTGAGTGGATTTCTTTGCTCCATTAAATTTCAGTAACCTTGGGTAATGTCCAGAAGTGTTGAGAATGATTGTGTCCTCTCTGAAGTTTTTGATTATGCACTAACCCTCTAATGAGATTACTTCGAGTTTGGTGTGGCGAAGTTTTCAAGGATCAAGAGAGGAGGATGATATAATGTGATCAAGAAGAGTGAAAAGTCTAAGCTTGGGGATGCCCCCGTGGTTCATCCCTGCATATTTCAAGAAGACTCAAGCATCTAAGCTTGGGGATGCTCAAGACATCCCCTTCCTCATCAACAACTTATCAGGTCACCTCTACTGAAACTATATTTTTATTCCGTTACATCTTATGTGCTTTACTTGGAGCGTCTGTGTGCTTTTATTTTCGTTTTGTTATTTTCGTTCTCTGAATAAATTGGATCCTAGCACTCCTTGTGTGGAGAGAGACACGCTCCGCTTTTTCATATGAACACTTGTGTTCTTAGTTTTACTTTTAATGTTCATGGCAAAAAGTTGAAAGCTGCTGCACTCATTGCTATTTGGTTGGAAATAGAAAATGCTTCGTGTGGTAATTGGTATATTGTTGATGGCGTGTAACTCACACGTTCGTTGGGAACCCCAAGAGGAAGGTATGATGCGCACGGCAGCAAGTTTTCCCTCGTAAAGAAACCAAGGTTTATCGAACCAGGAGGAGCCAAGAAGCACGTTGAAGGTTGATGGCGGCGGGATGTAGTGCGGCGCAACACCAGGGATTCCGGCGCCAACGTGGAACCTGCACAACACAACCAAAGTACTTTGCCCCAACGAAACAGTGAGGTTGTCAATCTCACCGGCTTGCTGTAACAAAGGATTAACCGTATTGTGTGGAAGATGATTGTTTACAGAAAACGATTAGAAACGATGTTACATTAGATGGGTGTATTTCGGTATAGAGAATTGGACCGGGGTCCACAGTTCACTAGAGGTGTCTCTCCCATAAGATAAACAGCATGTTGGGTGAACAAATTACAGTTGGGCAATTGACAAATAAAGAGGGCATGACCATGCACATACATATCATGATGAGTATAGTGACATTTAATTGGGCATTACGACAAAGTACATAGACCGCCATCCAAGTTGCATCTATGCCTAAAAAGTCCACCTTCAGGTTATCATCCGAACCCCCTCAGGTATTAAGTTGCAAAGCAACAGACAATTGCATTAAGTATGGTGCGTAATGTAATCAACAACTACATCCTTAGACATAGCATCAATGTTTTATCCCTAGTGGCAACAAGACAACACAACCTTAGAACTTTACTGTCCTGTCCCGGTGTCAATGCAGGCATGAACCCACTATCGAGCATAAATACTCCCTCTTGGAGTTACAATCATCTACTTGGCCGGGAAAGCATCTACTAGTAACGGAGAGCATGCAAGATGATAAACATAACATAGTTATAACTTTGATAATCAACATAACCAGTATTCTCTATTCATCGGATCCCAACAAACGCAACATATAGAATTACGAGATAGATGATCTTGATCATGTTAGGCAGCTCACAAGATCAGACAATGATAGCACAATGGGGAGAAGACAGCCATCTAGCTACTGCTATGGACCCATAGTCCGGGGGTAGACTACTCACACATCACTCCGGAGGCGACCATGGCGGCGTAGAGTCCTCCGGGAGATGATTCCCCTCTCCCAGGGTGCCGGAGGCGTCTCTGGATCCCCAGAGATGGGATCGGCGGCGCGAGCGTCTCCGGAAGGTTTTGCAGTATCGTGGCTCTCGAGTGCGGGGGTTTCGCGACGGAGGCTTTAAGTAGGCGGAAGGGCAGGTCGGGAGGTGGCACGAGGGCCCCACACCACGGGCCGCGCGGCCAAGGGGGGCCGCGCCGCCTAGGGTTTGGGCACCTCGTGGCCCCACCGTCTCCTCTTCGGACTTGGAAGCTTCGTGGCAAAATAGGACCACAGGCGTTGATTTCGTCCAATTCCGAGAATATTTCGTTACTAGGATTTCTGAAACCAAAAGCAAAAACAAGAATCGGCACGGCATCTTGTTAATAGTTTAGTTCAAGAAAATGCACGAATATGACATAAAGTGTGCATAAAACATGTAGATAACATCAATAATGTGGCATGGAACATAAGAAATTATCGATACGTAGGAGACGTATCAATTGTCTTGAATAATTTGACACTTGGCAATTGTTTTGCTCAAATAGATCATGTTTAAGCTCTTGCATCATGTACCTTGAACCTATTAATGAAGAACTACCATAGAACTTGTTGAAATTTGGTTTGCATGATTGGTCTCTCTAAAGTCTAGATATTTTCTGGTGAAGTGTTTGAACAACAAGGAAAGGCAGGTGTAGAGTCTTATAATTCTTGCAATATGTTCTTATGTAAGTTTTGTTGTGCGGTTCATACTTGTGTTTGCTTCAAACAACCTTGCTAGCCAAAGACTTGTACTGAGAGGGAATTCTTCTCGTGCATCCAAATCATTCAGCCAAAACTTAAGCCATTTGTGTCCACCATACCTACCTACTATGTGTTATTTCTCTGCCATTCCAAAGTAAATTGCTTGCGTGCTACCTTTAAAACTTCATTCCTTGTCTTTGCAATACATAGCTCATGGGGAAAATAGCCTTAAAAACTATTGTGGTAAAGAATATGTAGCTTATGTATCTTATTTCTTATAAGTTGCTTGTTGACGGTAACCATTTTTAGGGATGCCATCAACTATTACACCTTTGTTGAATATCATGTGAGTTGCTATGCATGTTCGTCTTGTACTGAAGTAAGGGTGATTTATCATGATTAAATGGTTTGAGTATGCATATTGTTAGAGAAGAACATTGGGCCGCTAACCAAAGCCATGTATCATGGTGGAAGTTTCGGTTGGACATTAATCCTCAATCTCTTATGAGAATATTATCTGTTGTTGAATGCTTATGCATTAAAGAGGAGTCCGTTATTTGTTTTCTATGTTGTCCCGGTATGGATGTCCTCAAGTTGAGATCTATCAAAAACGAGAAATCAAATGCGATCTATCTCCTTGGACCTTTGTACAGTGACATAGAGGTACCCCTTTGTGACACTTGGTTGAATCATATGTAATGCAATGATAATCCATGGAAATCCAAGCTAATTAGGACAAGGAGCGAGCACTATTGGTATTCGATGCATGAGGCTTGCAACTTATAGGATGTTTTATGCATAACACATATGAATTATTACTACCGTTGACAAAATTGTTTCTATGATTTCAAAATAAAAGCTCTAGCACAAAAATAGTAATCTCTGCTTCCCTCTGCGAAGGGCCTTTCTTTTACTTTATGTTGAGTCAGTTTACCTACTTCTTTCTATCTTAGAAGCAAACACTTGTGTCAGCTGTGCATTGATTCCTACATACTTGCTTATTTGCACTCATCATGTTACTTTGTGTTGACAATTATCCATGAGATATACATGTTGAAGTTGAAAGCAACTGCTGAAACTTATATCTTCCTTTGTATTGCTTCAAAACCTTCTATTAAGAATCTATTGCTTTATGAGTTAACTCTTATGCAAGACTTATTGATGCTTGTCTTGAAAGTACTATTTATGAAAAGTCTTTGCTATATGATTCAGTTGTTTAGTCATTATCTTTACCATTGCTTTGAATCACTTCATTCATCTCATATGCTTTACAATAGTATTGATCAAGATTATGTTGGTAGCATGTCACTTGAGAGGAAATTATCCTTGTTATACGTT